>NC_091129.1:74606411-74793911 GCF_040183065.1 Periplaneta americana | reverse complement strand
CTGCAGCATTCACACCCACAATTCTTTATTTTCCAGGGGTGATGCTCATCTTCCGAAATATGTTCAATTCAACTTTGTTGCTACAATTGAAGTGGTAGATAGTATCCATGACCCCAAGTTCCAGGGTTGTAAGACCTACGTGCTTTTCTTTGGGGCAACGTCTCCAAATCAAACTATTGTCATGCAAACACCTGCTCAGCATACTGGGATCTGTAAGGCTTTCGTAAATAGATTTAACCCACTTCTTCGCGCAAGCAGCTGCGCATGGAGTATAAAAAAATTAAATTTCATCCATCAACAGTGGTAAAACCTAAACATGTTATATATGTTTAAAAACTACAAGAATCAGGCTATAATAAGAGACAAAAAAAATTTCATTTAAAAAAAATGCCATTCTAGGGGTCAACGTATACCTTAAGCCAGTCATGTCAATTGATGCCCATAGGAGCAAGCGCGCGCTTTAGAGCTCAGGAGAGCCTGAGCGCTTTACAGCGGAAAGGAAAGAGACAGACGAAAGAGGTAGTATATACCACTTGGTTGAGCTATATACAGGGATGGTCAGCACTGATTCAATAGATAAAGGGAAGAGAACTTATTAAAACTATATCCATGTTAATTTTTAGATTTGCCTGAGAAGTATAAGTGCATTATAAGAATGTAAGTTTTAATTTTAATGCTCATTTTTTACAATTTTGATTTTTTTTGTTCAAATAAATATTTTATCAATTTTTTTTATACAAAAGCGAAATTTTCAGATATAGGCCTATTTATTTAGTAGCCTTGCACAATGTTTTCGTAAATCTAATATACCGTATATACGTATTACTGAAGGTAGTGTATTGAAAATTTTGAAAATATTCCCATGGAAATTTATTGTAAGGAAATTAATTAACAAAGCAACTACTGTTACATCATAAGCAAAAGATACGTGCCCATGTGTTGTAAAAATGTCAATTCTATAGCTTCAGCACATTTCGAGAAAATAATTTAATATATTGATGATAGGAAGTTGTTCACCAATATGACCTTAAAATTATAATGCGATAAGTGTTTGTGTTATGGAATATTAGTTACACTTAAAATAGATACAGCACCTAGGTAACTTTGCTTTGTACTGTGATATTGTTTTGATTAGTTTATTGATTACTTTTATAGGGCTAAAGGTACCATCTATATCAATTCTAACTTATCATGTCATACTCAGTCTCTCTCTCTCTTTTTTTTTTTTGATATCACTTTCTTTATGAATGATGTGTTTCATCCATTTAGTAGAGTATAGTTGTACTGCTACGGAATTTATGTGAATATTCCCTCTTAACTCTTTATTGTGTTATTAACATTTAGAACACAACTGCAATATTAAGAAATCAGTGTTAGTACTTTTGTTTTACAGACAATATATATATATATATATATATATATATATATATATATATATATATATTGTGGATTTTATTAGTAACAACAATGTAATTTATTCGTCACAACAATAATTCCTTTCTACAATTCACCTTAAACGCTCTCGTCAACAACTGGATCTTCACTCAACACAGTATTCGTTATAGCACTCCACCGACGACAATGACAATTTACTTGGACTATTACGCACAACAATGAACTGTTAATCTTAACTAATATTTACAAAGCACTATTTACAAATCAGAACTACCAGTTCTCAGTTCACAGTTCTTCTATCTCAGTCACTCGAGTTCACAGTATCTCGAACCACAGACCTTCAGAGACAGTTCACTGTACTCGAACTCGGGTCCCTCCAACTGCGGTCACTGCACTTGAACTCAGGTCCCTCCAACTGCGGTCCACTGCACTCGAACTCAGGCCTTCGGCTGCTGACGCAGTTGCGGACGCACACTCGAGTCGAACTCCGGTACACAAGACTGGCTTCCTTGCTCTGGCTTTCTCACTGACTGAATAACTGAAAACTGCTGTCGTTCCTTCGCGTCCGTAATTTATAACCACAGCGACGTAGCCTCGAAGGTTCCATGCGTCTCTAGAGATGGCACTCCAGAAAAAGCCAGAGCCCTCTCCTCTCTACCAGCACCAGATGCGCGCGCACTCTCGCTCCACTCTCTCGCCGCGTTGGCCCTTTCCCCTCTTCGCCGCGCGCCATTCCTCCGTGCTCCGCGCGATCTGCTTTGGACGCTGGTCGTGAGTTCGAATCTCATGTCGCTGTCACAATATATATATATATATATATATATATATATATATATATAATATCAAACAGAAAGAAGCCATATAAAAATAACGACATAAAATTTCACGTTCCGTTTGAAGTTTGTGGACTACTGTTTTCGTAATCCAACAGGCTGCTTATTCATATACGTAATCCTTCCTCCTTCCACACCTAGCGCTTGATGCCCGCGCACGACGTCAAGGTCAGAAAAATTCGCTTGCTTTGACATCACTGCCTTATGCGATTGCTTTCTCTTTGAAATGTTTATGTGTGATTCTATAGTGATAGGAGAGATTTGAATGGGAACAGTGAATGATACACAATGGTCCTTGGATCCGAATCTTGGTTCTCATTAGTAAGGGCTCAGGAGGAAGGCGCTAAGATGTGACGCTTTTGATCTAATGCACCAAGTCTGTGGGTTGGGAATAGCAAACTGGAAGGTTGCCTAAACCGCAGGTGTAATTTCTCGTCTATTCCCATAGCTGCTTGTGTCATGTTGCCTCGCAGATTACAGTTCCCCACATCAATCCAAGCAACCATGACGCAGTCAAACAATTTAATCAACAACACAATAATTACATCAGGTAGAATATTTACTTGCGCTAGGGAACCAACGATATATCAACAACAACTGAAATATCAATTAGTCTACCGCTGATATTATTTAAATTACTGTAATTTGAAGACAAATTAATAAGGAAAGTGACGAGTTCCTCACGCTCGGAAATTAAAGTATGGTAAATAGATTTAACAACAATAACGTAACAAACAAACAAACAAACAAACAAACAAAAAGTCCATTCTGTGACAGACCATGGAGGTCCTTAGCCTACCAGTTGACTGTTGGTCTCATGTCCACATGTCTTAGCAGAGGTGAACGATCATCGAACCAGTACAGGGATGAAGTGTGGCTAGCAAGACAATCACCCTAATCGTTACAGCTGGCTTGTGAAAGCGGATTTCGCTACTTTATCTATCTCGTCACATCTGTCACGAAGTTGAGTGAACACCGGACCCATAAACTGATCGAAATTTAATGAGGAAATTTCTTCCTTTATGAAGAGTCGAACCAGTGTCCATTCCCTAACATTAGTCCAAGGCACGACGCCCAAAACGACGCAGCTTCGGCACGATAAAAGAAAATAATATCTGGATATTTAAATTTTAATGAACATAAAGGAAAAATATGAGAACAGATAATCATAACAAACGAGAATATAACTATAAAATCATAAGTACAAGATAATATAAGTAGTAATAGTAGTAGTAAATTATTAGTATGAGCGAGATTATCAGCAAAAGGAGCATTGTTAACATAAGTAATAACAATAGGAACTAATAATGTTAGCAATCTTTAATGCCAAACAAAGGAAATATCCAAGAGAGTATGCTATACCATGCATTCTCTTAACCCATTCAGAAACTTCCTCCCGCCAGAATTAAAACAGACTCTAGTGCATACCCTCGTACTACCACTGTTTGACTATTGCGACGTAATACTTACAGACTTGACAACTGAACTTGCGAACAAGCTGCAGCGTGTGCACAATATGTGTGTCAGATTCACCAGCAATGCTCAAAAATTTGACCATATTATACCCTCGTTCAAATCTTTATCCTGGCTGTAACTTAATAACCGTAGAACACTTCATTCGCTGTCTCTTCTGTTTAAAGTTCTCCACACTTCTCCAAATTATCTTCGTTCCCGATTTAACTACTTATCCTCCAATCACAATCTAAACACCAGGTCACAGGAGAGCCAAACCGTAGCAATTCTTGCCCATAGAACATCCCACTATTCATCTTCTTTTACTGTCTCAGTCCCCCGTGAATGGAATTCTCTACCTCAGATGATTTTTTTTTTTTTTTTTTTTAGATTTTAGATTTTAGATTTATTTATTTAATCTGGTAGAGATAAGGCCGTCAGGCCTTCTCTGCCCCTCTACCAGGGGATTACAACTATAACATGAACAATAAGATTACAATTAATATTAAATTTACAATTACAATTACAATAAAAATTAAAGTACGACAAGAATACCTGATTAATGAAAGCTAGACATTTTATCATAGAAGTTAAGAACAAAGAATATTTTTGTATTTACTAAATTACAAATTAAACCTAGAATAACAAATTCTATAGTGATGAAATTACCGGATATTGAGATATTTTGTGGCTGCCAGACAATAACCACTTTCAAGAAAAGGCTAAACGATTTCTTACGGGCGCAGTCAAATTTAAGTTATAATTGTGATCGAGTTTAATAATTTAATTTAATTTAGGTATGACTATTTATTATTATTATTATTACTATTACATAATTATTTTATTATTATGAATATAAAAAGAATTGCAATTGTATTATATTAATTATGTATTATATTGTATTGTATTGTATTGCTTTGTATTGTATTGTATTAATTAAATATGTTATATTCATAGCAATGTAGTAATTTTCTATCATACTGGTTGAGTGGAAGAGAAGGCCGAAAACGACCTTAACTCTGCCAGTTAAAATAAATTATTATTATATTATTATTATTATTATATTAGAACTAGTAATAATAGTAGTAGTAGCAGTGAAATTAGCAGTTCTAAATGATAATTAACAATAGTAAGAGAACTGATGCTATTGATAGACTAATAGAACCGACGGTAGTTCTGGCAATAGAATTATTGACATTAATAGTAGAAGTGTTAATATAGGTCATTCGTTATCTTGTGAAATCAAGTGGATGCGTGAGCTGTAGAGTGGATGCATAGCGAGGGAGGAAAGCTTCTCACTCCACTTTCTTCTTCCCCTTACGCGCAAGTAGGTTTCACGAGGTAATGAATATCTTATAACTATGATAGTAACTAGCAGAAGTATGGGTGATCGATCGTAGTAGCAGAAATATTAATAGCAAATTTAGCAGCAACAGTATTAATATAAGCAACATTTATATTAGAAATAAGTAACAATTATTGTGTGCCTATAAGCTGAAGTAATAGCAGTAACAATTTTAGGAGAAACAGTAATAATAATGAAATACTAGTAACAGTATTAGGAATAGTACTGGTGAGAATATCATTACTAGTAGTATCACTCAGTAACGATAAGTATTTTCATTAGCGGCAGCAATATCTCTAATTAAATTATTAATATAATTTGTAGTCACAGTATTAGTCTCTGATTAATATTAGAATATTGGCACAGGTAGTTATTGTAAAGGTATACCTGTTACATACCTTGGAGGTAACAGTAAATAATTGCCGCACTTTGTATTATTACTTAAGATTATGTTATGCAAGCTTCATAATTATGTACCTACACTTAACCAAAATGAAATACGTATTCAGGTTAAGTTGTATTAGCATTAATGACAGTTAAAATGTTAAAAATAGTAACAGTAGTAGTGTAATAGTAGTTTCTTAAACGGTAGTAGTATTAGTAATAGTAGCACTGTTAGTAACAGTAACAGTTTTATTAGTAATATGTCAATAATTTGTGATAGTAACATTCGCAATTGTACTACCTTAAATAGTAGTATTGGTGTTAATAATAGTTTTTTCTGTTTAGTGATAGTAACAATGTCAGTTGTAGATGTATTGATTTAAACAGCAGTAGTAGTTTTAATAAGTATAGTGTTAGTGACAATAATAGTGTCAATAGTATATTATAGCAGCTTATATAATAAGCTTATTAGTATATAGTTTCAGTGTTGGCACTAGTATCATGGGCAGTACTAGTTGTAGTAGTTTATGTAATATTAACTACAGTTGCAGTGTTAGTGATGGAAACTAGTAGTTGTAGTTGTATTAGAATCTTTAATGGTAGTATTATTGGTAATAGCTCCGGTGTTAGTGATAGTAACAGTGGAAGTAGTATAGTCTGGATCAGCTTACTTCATACCCTAAGACTGAAACCTAACCATTTTTCCCCCATTACTACATATGCTAGTAGATTGTGGCGATTTTCTAGTTTGCAGGTTGAATTTTACTTTGCCAACTTCGTTTCGAATTTCGATACTGACAAATACTATAAATAGTAGTGATTTTGTAACTGATATGTTGGCAGCTGAGACAAGTATCGACAATATTTGTCGGTACTGGAGTTCCATGAAATTAAAATTGTACTAGATTTCTGAGTCGGTTACTGCAAGCTAGTGAAATTTGAACGTACTAATAATTAATTAATATCAGTATTAATATTAATACATAATAGTTATTTTATGTGTAGCGTTGTGGTTATAATTCAAGACTATAGTCAGGTAAGTTTTCGGATTCATGTGGTCAAATAAAATGCAGTTTTAGGTTAGGTCTCGTGAGTCAATTGTTTAGTCAAACCAATGAATTTTGTATTGCCAGACAAAATACTTGGCATGTTGATCCCTTTCCCGTATAGTTTGCCTACGAAATATTTGACAAATTACTGAATTATTTAGAATAACCTTCCAACATAAAGTACGGTAAGTAAATAAGTCATTTAGCACGTAGGATCATGTGATATCTGGCAATAGTTGGCAACACTGACAAGAAGGCAATATTTGCTGTTTAGGAACTGTTCTTATGTGACCCTCACTATAGATGTAGCTTAAATATCAGTAGTGTTAATAACAGCTGCAGTGTTAGTGATATTAACAGCGACAGTTGTATCTTAGATAGTAGTAGCACTATTAGTCTTTTCAGTGTTAGTGATATTAACAGTGACAGTTGCAGCTTAAATAGTAGTAGCACTAATATTATTTGCAGTGTTAGTTATAGTAACAGTGGCAGTAGGAATTGTACTAACACAAACAGTAGTAATAATAGCACTACCAATATTAGTAGCACCAACAGTTTTGTTGGCCTAAACAGAGGTCACTGTATTAATATTACTTGCAGTAGTGGATTTTGTGGGTGCAAATAAGCTCTTCGGTCGAAACTACGAATTCGTCTAGGACTTAAATTTTAAAGTAAACGCGTTTGTCGGCCTGGTTGGCGGAGTTGGTATAGCGCTGGCCTTCTATGTCCGAGGTTGCGGATTCGATCCCGGGCCAGGTCGATGGCATTTAAGTGTCATGTCAATAGATTTACTGGGATGTAAAAGAACTCTGCGGGACAAAATTCCGGCACACCGGCGACGCTGATATAGCCTAACCTCGGCAGTTTCGAGCATCGTTAAATAAAACATAACATTTAACATTTTAAACGCGTTTACGGTTTCGAGATTATTTTGTTTTAAATTTCCGAATTTCGGGAAATAAAAATAAATTATTGCAAGTGAACTCGCAGTTTACACTTATATACATAAATGCATTATCAATTTATAAATTATGCTTCCTTCACGGATACCGAATAATTCAGGAATGCTTTTAATATTTTCAGTTCGTTTTTCTAAGATAGTTCGCTATCATGACAAGGCGCCATTTGTACAAACTTAACTTGCTTGGTTACATGTGTAAATGCATTTTGTGCAGTCTTTCCTATGTGAATAAAAGTCGATGCTAACAGAGGATCGTGCACACAAGACACGTTTAATTTGTGATGAGGTCAACAGTGTTTCAGTCTCGTAACTTTTCGTCAACTAGAACACGAAATTACTTTCCGATCTCCTGCAATTTTCATGACGTGAAAGGGAAGGAGTAAGTGACTTCTGTAAAACGTGCGTTAACATTCTCTAATGGATTTCCAAATACGCGTGTACTGAGATCATGCAATGCTACTACAGCTATATGTGATCCTGGAAAATGTATGTCGAGTACATAAATAATGGTTACATAATCACTTTATAAATCACATACAAACCCGTTCCGCCTTATTATTACCACTATATTATATGTGTAGTAGCAATGGCTTTTTGCACTATAGTTCGTTTTTTCATCGTTACAGCAAACGGCCGCCCAATTGGAAGTTGATTTTACTGAATTCAGAGTTGCTAACCTAATAATTATGTTGAAGTATTAGAAAATAACTGCCATAGGGTTGTAATTAAAACTACTCCTGTCATCTACCCATGCCTTCTTCTTGCTGAGAATCAGTCAGCTGTTCATAGTCTAACGTACGTAGGTACTGTATATTAAGATTTTTAAAAATATTACTTTCAAAATATACTATAGTGCAAAAATACTGTAAAATACACGTTTGTGAAGTGCATTACAAAAACTCGGAAAATGAAAAATTCGCTTTACTCGTTTTTTAAACTTTTCCTCGATTTTCTAAAAGCGCTTCCTAACCTTGTATTGTAATATACTATTGTAATAGTAGGCATTTTATACATGCAGCTGTTCTATATTTATCGCAAAAAATCCACCTAGCTCAGTGGTCGTCAGCATCCGCTGAAATGGGTAAAGGGTATCCGGAGCAACATCAAATGCACCGTCGTGCAGCAGGTAGAGAGGGATAGAGCATACCCGCCAGCAGCTACGGTACACCATAGTGCAGTCTCTTATCCGCGGGTAAGGGACGCTAGCCCGAGCGTGCTCTGTGTGACGACCGCTGGCCTAACTCATTCACCTCTTGCGCTAGATTGTCTCAAACTCTCCTTGATACTGCTCAGTGATGGCTAGTTGTATACTGTATACAACAGTACAAACTCATTGTTGTCCTTAAATAAAACAGAACTAGTTTATTTATTACAAACAATAAAAATTAAAAACCCGAAATTCTGTTCATCTAACAAGCAAATATTCTGATAGGGGTAGAAAAAAAGTTAATTTTTTTCTTCCACCATGTTAATAGTATCAAAAGAAGTGCTGATACAAATTTTGGCCACTCGACCGCAATTACAAGGGCCCTAAAAATAAGTTCGCCAGAGTCTATTAACAGAAAAAAACACAATTTGATTGGAAAAATTTATTGGAACAGATACAGAAATAATTGTTGAGCTATTTTTCAACATTTTCCCCACCGGAATTGAGACATTTGTCATATCATGGAATCGACAGAGAGGTGCAGACGGCTGTAAAACTCTGATTCCGATCCAGACAGGCTGACTTCTACGATACAAGGATACAAAAATTGATCTCATGGTATGACAAATGTCTCAATTGCAGTGGGGGATATGTTGACAAATAGCGCAACAATTGCTGTAGCCTACTGTTTCAATAAATCTTTCCATGCAAATGTGCTTTTTTCTGTAAACGGCCCCAGGGAAAATCACTTTCTGAACGGCCTCATAATTGCGGTCGAGTGACCAAAATTTGTATAAGCACTTCTTTTGACATTATTAACATGGTGGAAAAAAAATAGCTTTTTTACCTGCCCCCATCAGAATGTTTGCTTGTAAGCCGAAATTATTACTATTCAACAAGGTAATCGCTAGGGTAGCTTATTGTGCTCCTAGAAGTAAACCATTTTCTACTTGTGAAAAATTGTTATTATAAAATATATTGTTTTCTATAACATTTTTGCTCATTCCAACGATCTTGACCATTATACGGTTGTTATATATATTTCTATATGAATTCATTTGATAATAATTTCGTAAATCAAATTGATTCTTAAGCTCTGTCAAGGGACAGAGTTAATTTCTAGAAAGGATATATACTACTTACTGTACTAACTTACAGTAAAACATACTTTTTCTGCTGCTATATTTCAAAATTTCATCCACATATAACTGAGTAATAAAAATAAGAAATTTATGTTGATTAAGTAGAAACGTTTATTCATTTTCGCTAAAGAATGGCATGAGTGCGTATCCACCAATTTCTTTTCAATTTATTTACGAATCCATACGAGAATACTAGATATAACTTGTATTTCAAAATAGACGTTGACATAGAAAGTAAAATGAAACCGCTAAACTGGAGAATTAGCACGGTAGCTTTGAACCGTGCCGTTACGGTTACGACTAAATTTAACTAAATACACAATGTTGCCAATATAAGAACATGACTTTGGTCTGTGGCGTCGTTAGAAGAAAAAATTTGTTTCTTTTTCTCTCTACTGCCTTCGTTCTGAACATTATTGAGAGATAGCACCACTGTTACTCTCATCTATTTCAATGATTTTTCCCTGGACCAGCAATTTGTTTGGACGACATTCCTACACAGAAAATTAAAACAGATCTTACAAGCGATATCCAATTACTAACAGTACGGTCATCAAAATTGTGTGTCCATTTTATCTCGAACTAAAATCTCTCTCGTATTTTATTTTGTTTCATCACGGCCGAAGGGTTTATCTTTTCGTTATCGATGTTTCTAGTCGGTCATGGCCTTCATGACAGTTTTTATTTCGTAATATTGATTAACAATATTATAATTAAAGCGGTGAATAATTTCATGGCCCCTAATTTTTTTTTCGTAAAATGCTAGGTATTTTCTCTAGGTCACAAACAAAACTGCAACGCGATCATAACGCTTTGGCGAATATTAACCGGAAATTTACTTTCTGTTATTTAAACGATATTCCGTGAAACACACATTGTTTCCCCTTTATTTCGTTGTCATAACCTACTTTAACATCTTACTACTTATGCATTTTCTTTTAATGCATTCAAAACATCGTCGTTGTAGTGCATAAACCTTGTACTTGACTAATGGAGTGATTTATTTAAGAATATAGTCGCGAATTTTACTACCACCATTTGGATTGTCTTTTGTTTGACACGACTCGGTACGGCCCGGTGACTAGTGGTCAGCGAGTAACGTCGACTATCGATATTACTCTACCGTGGGTATTATCCAGTTGGTCCAGTGAAACAAATGAAAATAAATGTAATCGTTGAATTCCAGTATTTTTATAACCATACATAATATGCATTTGTATGTGAGCATTATTTTCTATGAAGTTTCAAAAGATCTAAAGTTTCTTGATTTTTAATAAGTCATTGAAATATTGAATAAATTATATTTTATTACGCACTTTGAAAGCAGAAAACCACAAAAATATTAATAAATTTAAGAATAGTTTACATAAATGGGTTTAATTGCTTTAGGTTTTGTAATGTATCCTCTAACATTTAATATGAATTATGACACGCCTTATAATTTGCGGCTTGTCTCAACTCCCTGTTTTATAAGCGTGTGTTCTACATTCCTACCATCATTTTTTAACTTCTCCGTCGAGGCTTTCACAAACAGAGAAAACATCTCTTCTAACGTCGCGCAATCTGAACTGAGAATCTTTTGGCTTCTTAACAACTGTTTTGCTCCCAAAGAGATTTCCGCCTCCGTCCAGACGGAGTGTCAGGGACACAGAGAGTCTGGACCAGTAATTAGTTCCTTCTTTGTGCGTCTCGTTTGATCTCGGAGGTGCCGCTGCGGCAAGCGGGTTGCAGAGTCTGCTCCTTGTTATCTGTCTATTGTAGGCCCCATGACTTCGAAAGCAAGAAAATAAAATGAGAGAGGTTATGTATCATTCCTGTCCCCAGTCTCTTTTCTATTTGTACTTATTTTCTCGTCTATTTGTTCTCATTTCCTCATCAAGCACAAGGGAGCTATTTTTGCATACATAATGAGTATTAATTCACTGCATGCGTATAAAGTTCCATATATATTACCACATAATTCACTCCGCTTTTTCAATGCATGCAAAAAGGAAAGAAAATTTGTAACTAAATCAACGTAGTCGACAAAGTAAATTTTGTAGTTAGAAATTACTTCTTGTTTTCTGTATAATATAAATTGTAACAGATATTAAAATATCTACAACTACGTAAAATAATGTTCTTTTACGTACGAATATAAAATGTAGCAAATTCACAGAATTAATAACTAGAGAACGCACTTCCTGAAAATTTAATAGAAAAATCTAAATTACACGAGAGTCGGAACTGACAGATTATGGAGGTATATATGTAACAATAAGTGTCAATATTTTTAAAATTTTAGAAAAACGGCTCGTTAATGAAGCACCGTCATGTGAAGGTATGAAAAACGAGAAACTGCACAAGGAAATAAGCGACATGACTACTCCACAAAAATTTTAATACAGAACGATTCAGATTATAGATGGTTGACTTGAATGCTTGCCACGGTGAAAATTGTAAAAATTACATGGGACAGTATAGCAGTAGAGGAATATCTCACGTTAACGTTTGGGAACCAAAGAACAGAATATTTATCCATATGCAAGAAGAATTGATTCACGAAAATTATTCACTACTTAATTAAAAAGAACACTTAAAAGGTAAAAGGTAAAGGTATCCCCGTAACATGCCATGAAGGCACTTGGGGGGCATGGAAGTAGAGCCCCACGATTTCCATGACCTCGGCACTAGAATGAGGTGGTGTGGTCGGCACCATCTCTGACCGCCTTTTACCCCTGGGAAAGACCCGGTACTCAATTTTATAGGAGGCTGAGTGAACCTCGGGGCCGTTCTGAAAGTTTGGCAACGAGAAAAAATCCTGTCACCACCTGGGATCGAACCCCGGACCTTCCAGTCCGTAGCCAGCTGCTCTACCAACTGAGCTACCCGGCCGCCAAAAAGAACACTTATCTCTAATAAAAGTCCTCAAGAATCAAAATGGTTTTTCATAGAGCACAGAGGAGAAAATATAAAAACATAGAAAAGAATAACATCAATAAAAGTTGGCAGGAAAGGTACTCAACTTCTGAAGCGAACGATGAAAGAGTAGTCGAACGGAGAAAAATTCTCTCCGGCCATCGGGATTTGAACCCGAGTTTTCAGCTCTAGGTTCTGATGCTTTATCCACTAAGCCACACCGGACTCCCATCCCAGTGTTGGATCGAATCCTTTAAGTTTAAATTCCACCTTGGGTTCCTTCTGGTGGCCGCCCTCTGCACTACGTCATAGCTGTCTATGAACGTAGGACTAATGTCCACACATGTGCGAAGGTGCACTCGTTATGAGTGATTGGTTCGCCGGGATCCGACGGAATAAGCACCGTCTTAAATCACAAGTGATTTACGCATATTATATATATTATTTTAATGATACCGAAGTATATATGATGTTTCCATGCAGATATTCTGCGTCATCGTACGATGAAAGAGTAGTGGAACGGAGAAAAATTCTTGCTTAAGTACGAAGTATTATGAAACTTATCTTTGAGTGAGCAGGTTCCTTGTTGTGAAAAGTTAGTTTAGCCTCAGGGTTAAAAGCATTTTTCGGATGTAATTCTTGTGCAATTCAAAGGGAGAAAATATTTTGACCAGATGAAATATAGAAGCCATAATCTCGTACACTATAAAAATAAATTTATATGACGGATTTATATCACTATGTGTACCCATTGGCTATTGCATGACGTAATAGGCCTACTTCCAAGTCACGTAATGGTCTTTATTGGCTTCAAATAAATATCAACTTGCTATAAAACTGTATTTCACTCACGCGCTCAGCAATGAATAAATCAATTTCTTCCTCATTTCCAAATTGATATTCTTCACCTACGACGTCTGCTTATCCACATATTAATTTAATGCGTAGGCCTACTTAAATAACGATTAAATACATTTTACTTAAATAAACATTACATAACCAAGCAGCATTTTGTCCTACCGCCTTTAGTCCAGCTTAATGGTCACTGTTTTCCAAAACGACACTTGTCCTTGCTGCGTTTATAAAAACACTATGATAAAAGTACTTTCTTCACAAATTTCTTGCTTTTAGTGGGTTTTACTTTGCTTTCTAGGTTGGTAAACCCTCATAGCCAGTAAAATGTACAGTAACAAGACTTATTAGAACTTAAATAGTTGATAAAAGTGTAAAAAAGTTACTAATAGTTCTTTTTAAAGACAGCTTTTTAAGCGTAAAAAAATTATGCACTTACATCATTTGATAACCATAACACTGTTAGGTTTCTTTGTTTTTCTCTGACATCTTTAATTTTTACTGCATTTAAGAAACACTTATTTCTAAGACAACTAGAGTTGTTAATTTTAATGCAATTAATTGTTTAGATGTCATAAATAAGACATATTAAAATTTGTATCATATTTGTAGCCCATTTTTTTATTTTCAAAGATATGGACATTATTTCTCTAGTACAATACACTTATTTATTTTGTTTATTTAACTAGCTAGCTTGAGAGTAAAAATTAAAATTTTTGTAGTCTATCTTTTGCATAAGTGAATGTGAAATCAGTCTTCAAAATTTCAGCAGTCTATCTCTAATGGTTGTGGAGTTATGAAATAATATGTGTGAAAAAATTCCTACTTTTGGGAAAATTAATTTAAAGTTAAAAGTGAATATGTTAGCTGACCTATATTGTGTTAGAACCTGCCCATTTAAATAACACAAACAAATAAATAAATAAATAAACGAAAAAACAAACAAATAAGCAAATAAATAAATAAATAAATAAATAAATAAAGTATATATCACTGGATTAAGAAAACTCTGCGTAATTTTTAATGTAAAAAATACAAAAAAAATCACGTGCATAAACCCTTAAAATGCATCTTTTTCACATTACAGTTCCAAAACAACCCTTAGCCAAATTGAATTTATTAATAAAATAGAAACTATTATGGTTCTCATGCTCAGATATTTACATAATAATTCTAGTGATATAATGAAACTATCGGTACCAAAAACCATACATATGGCGAAGAAAATAATATTTCATTTCTTTATTTTAATTTCGCACATTTTGTTTGATCTGGACAAGGAGACATTTGGAAATAAACGCCTAACATATTGTGTATTTACTATATTTGGAGAACGACTCCATTATTATGCCATAATTTGAATTCTGTGCTAGGTTTCCATATTTCGCGTGTTCATACAGTTTGAATACTGTTCATTTTATACCTATAAAGACATATACATATTCTTGTATAGAAGCGGAATTAATTGGTGAAAAATACGAATACGGATATATGCCATGATTGTATTGAAATCGGTACGAACATACACAATGTAAACCTGGCATTATACAATCTTAACCAATCAGCAGTCCAATCAATCAACGTACATAACAGTAATACCAATACAACGCTATTCAGAACGGTTGTTTCACTTGTTTTTGAGTTGTAACGGTTCCTGCTCTAAACGTTTCGTTTTTGTTACAGCAATGTTGTATTCTCTCTCCCGACAACACAAAGTACATCATCAATCAGTCAACGCTGTAGTGCGATCGTCATCCGTCAGAGAGCAGGTGTGTGTACAAGAAGTACTCTGTGAAGTTGTGATTACTTGTGCGTTTGAATGGACATGCTGCAGCCTCTCCCACTCTGTCAGAATTCCACTACTGACGCGACACTTCATTATAGAGTGCGTTCAAGTCGTCGTCCTAGTTGTCATTTGTTAAAAAACACAAACTGCGCTTGCCGCGCTTCAAAACGGAATAGAACAGCAGATTTGAAACAATGAGTGTTATATACTCGCGAGCTGAATGGGGATTAACCAATTTCGAAACAGAAAAACAGTAATTTTGGAATACAGATTTCTGAAAACACTTCACCAATATCAGTACGCTCTGTATCAAGTACGCTGTAAAGAGGCACTCTGCTTTTGTAAAAAACAAATTTGTATACATATTTTGTAACAACTACAAAAGTGACAATGCGAAATGGCTGAAGTAATTACATTTTACTTATACTCGCTTTATCTATACAGCTCATAGCATGACCGTTGGGAATGGAAACTGGGTTTATATTCTGTTGCCATGTATCGGCCACCGTATAAAACTATGAAGTGAGATATCGTATTTCTACCTTTTTGCAGTAGAGGCGGGAATAAATGCGGCGTTTTCCTCTTAAAACAATTCACGATTGAGAAATCCACTGAAGAGCTCTCTTCAGAATGGCAGAGTCCGGATTTGAGCCGTGGACTACCGAATGTCAATATATAGTTTTTATCACTGAACTACCTCGCTCGGTACTAGTATTATTCAAATAAAGTGCATACATTTAATCTTTCCACGCTCGCATGTAGACAGTACGCTGTGCGCTTCCGCTCTAAAGGTACGGTTTGTTTACGGCGATCATCGTCGGACGCACATCGCCGGCGATTATAAACGCTGGCGATGATCGCCGAGAAGTGGTTTCTTTATTGACGCACATCGCTGTAGATTCTCATTTGTTTATTCCTTCATCTACTACATATGGTTAAGTAAATTAATGTAGGCCACGGACATAACCTAAAAATTATATGAACAAATCTAAGATAATGAAGTTGCTATTTATTCTAGAAGAGGGAGATGACGATATCAAAATCTCGCATGCGTATTATAAAAGGAACAAGCTACAGACTAATGAAATATTCAGGAATAGGTTTAGAGAATTCTGTTTTAACACAATGATAATGAGACATCTTTATAAAAACGCTACAAAATTTAAGGAATATTTCAGACTCTCACCTGACCAGTTTGATTATGATTTGAGTTTAATTGAAAATTACAATGTTAAAATTACCTACAAATTTTGTCAAGACCCCCGTAACTCCAGTTGGAAGATTGGCAGTAACTCAGGTTATGAACTGATTATTATGATGATGATGATTTTTATTATTATTATTATTATTATTTTTATTATTATTATTATTATTATTATTATTATGATACTGTATTACATTACATGGTGTATTCCAAACAATAATTTAAAAAATTGGCTAAACTAGCGCTGAGGTAGTTCCCTTCGTAATCCGCTTATACCATTTACATGTACGAACATGTGATAGGTTAGGTTTGGTTCGTTTGAGCTTTTATTATGCCTTGTATATACGATCAACTATATTTCTACAAAAAAAAAAAAAAAAAAACGCTACATTTCAGAATACCGCGTAAGTACTTAGGTAGGCCTAGTCAAAGAAAACTTACAGAAGAGAGAATTTCCCCCTTACCCAACACTGAACGAAATTCTCTGGGGCTCGGGCGTGATAAAAATGTAATATGTAATGTAAGGGTTTATTGTTTAATTTGTTTATTAATTCACATGCTCATATTAAGAAGAGCATTATGTTGTGACACATATTCAATAATAATTTCGTCTTCAGACCGCGAAAAATTACAAAACAACTTGATTTGTTTTGCAGCCAAAACGTACAGACGTGGTTAACGTGTACAGATTAGATATTCGATATTACAACATGACCTTGTCTAAATATCGATTATTGAACACGAATGTGGCGATGTGCGTCCTGAATTTGCTTCAGAAGCAACCTCCAGCGATCTGCGTCGCGTCCAACGAACTGCGCTGGCGATCTTCGCTGTAAAGAAACCGTGCCCACTCATTTCAACTGCTAGCAACTCCGGCGACAATCGCTGGCGATGTGCCCCCGGCGATGATCGCCGTAAACAAACCGTACCTTAACTCCGCGAACGTGGAAAGATAAAATATATGAACTCCAGTACTTACATAAAATCTTGACCTTTGGTTATAAATAACTTGAAATGCATTTATATAATGGTACCATATGATTTGCAAACAAGGAATAAAACATACAAATACGCTAAATCAATGTTAAAACTGATCATAAAGAGGAAAAGAAAATCTGTGGGTCACTGGTTGAGAAGAAACTGCTGGAAGGAATGATGAACGGGAGAAGAGTTCGGGGCAGAAGAAGATATCAGATGATATCTGCGATGATATCACTCGCACTCGATCATTCTAGAGAGAGTGCAGAATAAAATCCTATAACTGCTATATATGAAAAAACATTCATGTTACAATATATTCTAATCTTATGAATCCGTGCTGGTTAAATTTAATGTACCATCTCTCAGTAGTCGCAGGATAAGAGCACAACAAATGTATTTGTTCAATACCATAAATGATTTAATAGACAATCCTGATCTTCTATAGCTAATTAGTTTCAATATTGGTAAATCAAATTTGAGAAAGCGACCTCTCTTTTATTTACATACATCAAAAACACAATCTCATAAAATGTCTCCACTTTTATTAATCCTTCGAACTTACAATCATCTATCAAATAAAAAGGATTTAGATTTCTCGTTATCGTACAACATGTACAAGAAAAAGTTATATACAGCAATAGTTTCATGATATGTTAACTTCTAGTTGCATGTTAGTTATAGTTATAATCAGATATCCTACTAATTGGAACACATGTTCTGTAGTAGTCAATTTCTTAAATAAATAAATTAAGCCTATTAGTCCTACCATATAATACTGTAAGTATACTGAATTTATTAACATATTGTTATATTTACTCTGTAATTTGCCAATTATAGCTACATTTTAAATTTTTGGCTATGATATCTATACTTAACTCTTTTTAATTTATTTTCATTTGGTGTTTTTCATTTATATCTATATCTGTGTCTTTTATTTAGGTAGTATCTATTTGTTTTTGTTTTAATTTTTAATTTGTAATTACACTTGTATCTTGCATTTGTTTCTATTTTACCTCTTTTTTTCATGGTATATGCAATCTATGTTTTTTAAACAAATCTGTACTGCCTATTGTAATTGGGGTTTGCCCTGTTATAGACATAAATAAATAAATAAATAAATAAATAAATAAATAAATAAATAAATAAATAAATAAATAAATAAATAAATAAATATGAGGAGACAAAGAGGAAAGCAGAAAACAGGAAAGACCTGAGAATGCTGGGTTTGCAATGAAAGACCTACCATTGGGCAGAATACTGTGAATGACATTACTTAGAATTTAACCAAATGAAAGGCGAGATGAGACAGAATCACAGTTATTTCTATTAAAATTGATTTCTTTTTCTTTTTCAGTAGGAAGCAGAGACTAAAAATCTGTTCCATCACAAAGAATATCGTCCCAGTATAATCTTGGTCTTCCAACAGTGCATCGTCCCAATGGTATATATTGTAAAATATTTTGTCAATCTAGATCATAGATGTCCAATAAATTGTAAGTCGTACGAGTAACCTCTGGTGTAAGCAACCCGCAGAGCATATCCTTTAAGGTCGTTTTTCCTATATTATATGGAAAGTTATTGACCTTAGCAGAGCATGCTTGACGAGCAATATCTCCTGGTTCTATAGGCGTTTGGACACCCATGATCTAGATGGCCCCATCATTTCTATGAGTATGTTGAGACAATAAATAATTACTGCTTGTATAGATCTACTTTACTTTGTAGAATGCTAATGTTCAGTTGATTCCTTGTTTCGTCATTACGGACGTGATCTTCCAGTAAATCCCATTATTCGTCGTGAAAATGGAGCTTTAAGGAGAAAAATCCACATTTTATACATATGAGAGGTTATATGTTAACATTTGATTAACTGTGGTAACTAAATATTCTGATATATCTAATTTTTCCATACTTCTAATTGATTTCAATGGATAATTTTCTATACAACTTATCCACATGTATAAGCTGGTATTGAATAATGTCCTTTGCACAGTTAGAAGCTTACTTTCTCCAACTACTTGGGCTCAAAACATAAAGTTGTGGACCTACGAGTAGATATATACAATTTTTATAAATCAACTTATTCTTCAGCAAGTTTAATGACCCAGATGAAATACTGATAGCCTAACTGTCTCTCCTAATTCGAAATCATCATCTTATTGTAACATGTTAAACACAATGTATTACAAAACAAAACTGAAAAACATAGGAAGAGCTCTTTGTGAGGCATAGATAAATTAGAAAAGCTCATTTTAAATGTCCTTTGAGATATTGCGAAAAAGTATACAAAACCCACTATGATTAGACACTTGTGCAGAACATTAAACCTGATGAAGGAAAGATAAAATTATGAAGAAAATAAGAAGGAAAAGAATGAAAAAGCAAGAAGCAGATGAAGAAGAGAATGGGAAGAGAAAAGATAAGCTAAGGAAAAAAGGAATTAAGAACTGACAAAGAAGATTGTGAGGAAGAAAAGAGAAAATGCGGAAAATAAGAGAAAGAGAAAAGCAATTGGAAAAGTTAAGAAATAGAAGGAAAATAGTAAGAGAAACTGAGAAAAATGCGGAAAATGAAGAAAATAAAGTAAAATGAAGGAGGAAAAACGACAAGGAAAGGTTGGAAAGGAAATGTAGATAACATGGAAAATGGAGGAGGAACAGTGCAAGAAGGAAAAAAATAGAAAAAGGATGGTACGAACAAAAGGGAAGGAAGAAAAGAACTGAATAAGGAGAGACGAGGGAAAAGGAAGAAAAGCGGAATAGAAGAAGAAAATTAGAATAAGAAATGAAGAAGGTAAGGAATATAAGAGAAAGAGTAAGACAAGTTACGAAAAGAATGGGAAAATGAAAAGAATGGAAAAATGAAGAAAAGAATGGGAAAATGAAAAAAAAACTGAAAATGGAGGAGCATAAGATGGGGAGGAAAAGAATGGAAAAACAAAGGAAAGGAAATTAGAAAGAAAGAAAGGTAAAATGGAAAATGATGAGAAAAGGAATGGAAAAGGGAGAGAAAATAAGGAAATGTATGGGGAAAAAGGAAGAATGTTTTTCCTTCATAAATCCTCTTGTTATAGCTACTGTGTAAAACAGGTTTGAGTGCAGGCGGACGTTGATCCATTCCTCTCGGCGATAAAAGAAAATGGTCTGGAATAGAGTATGGACTCCACGTTTAAATAACTGCAAGATATGAAGGAAAGAAATCGTACGTCTATGCAAGAATTTATTTTATCTCTTATAGATTTGATTTGAAACTCCTGACGCCCTGATCGAAGACTTTCAGTGGCCCAACACTCAGTCAGGTTCTCTGACAAAATGCTGGACCTCACTAATTAGCAACGTGACCTATCCACAGGAATATATGTAGTAAGAACTTCTTAAGACAGCCAAAAACTACTGATCGTAAGTGTAAAAATGTTTGTAGTTTATTGTATTTATTTCCTGGTTACCGCGCCTAGGAGGCCGCTCATCTATTTACCATATCTATTGACGCAGATTGGCTCAAATGAATCTGTCAATCGAACCTGATGGATCGTTTGTTTGTAGGACAATGGCGACAATTAAACTAGTTTGAACAGGAACGTCGGAATGTGCAAACTTCGCGAGAAATTCCGTTTGCACAATGCAGTCATGCAATGCATGCATAAACAATCCCAGAACATTTACAGGAGCAAGGAACCTCATACACATGAATATAAAAATCTAACACATGAGATACCTCTTACTTGAATAGTTAACAGGAATGGAATTCTTTTCAAAATACGTGAATCACGCTTTTCTTTCCACATTGAATGTATTTACTGTGTGTTATGTTACGACATCCTCAATATAAATAATAACTAATTTTAGGTCACGAAATTATAGCCGCCCTTGTACATAAAAGCTACTTGCCTTTCAATACTAGGTAGTCCTAATCCGACATGGGCTAAGTCTAGGACAATCTGTTTCAATTCTTGGCATAGGAATGGAATGGAATTTAACTGAGTGGGGCACGGATGGACCAACACTGCGACCTATTGAGATCTATTGCGCTAACCCTCGATATGGAATGAGTTGCATGCCACAGATCCCCTACGAGCTCCTCCCTAACCACATGACTCCCTTAACGACCGGTCCCTACAGCCGACAGAATCCATATATTATTCCTGCTTCGGCATATTCCACCAAACCCCACTATCACTCCTAGGCGAAACTCCTCCCCCGAGTAGATCTTGGCATGGGAATAGCGTTTAATTTTCAATTAACAGGGATCAGGTAAAAGTCTCTCTTCTTACTTTTTATTGTGTAGTACTAATGATAGTTTTCATTGAACACAAATACGTACAAAATGCCAGCCATTTTTTATCTGTTCTGGAGAGTTGGTTCGGGATCTAGCAAAGTGAAAATGCTTACTGAGTGGCTTATTGGTGGAATGATGATAATGGTAAGGGAAAACGGGAAAATACCGAAAGAAAACCCCTCGCGCGCACTTTTTACACCACAAATTCCTTCATGAACCAGACGTGGATGGAGCCAGGGTTGTCACGGTGGAAGGCAGAGAGGCTAATCGCTCGGCCATGAGAGATGCAAGTATGTGTAGTATTTATGATCACATGATCAGGAAATCCGCGCTTTTTTAACCAATGTGTCATGTTAGTTGAATAGTAGTGGGTTACGTCCGTTTCTGGCTTCAGCCCTTCAAGATTATCTGATATTCCTTCATTCGGAACGGCGATAATAATAGAAGTGAGATAAGTGGCAAAGAAGTTTGGAACTCACATAGAGATTTCATGTCAGTCCGAAATGCGAGCGTTCTTTTAATTATTTCTCGTCTGTAGCTGCATTTAGATTGGCAACAGGCCATGATTATTTGGCCAAACACCTGCATAGAATTGGAATATATCAGTCCCCTAACTGTCCATTGTGCAACTCAAACCAAGAAATGGATTCGGAACACCTCAAAATCTGTGCTTCAGTGGCTGGTCATGATAATATCTTTGAAAAATATTGGAGTGCAAGAGGTCAAATGAATTTATTGTCAAACGCCTAGCATTAGAAAACAACAACAACATTATTTATACTCCCAATTCCCCGTTCTTTTATTGTCATTGTAATTTTAACTGAATAATTCTTATAAGGAGCATTACAATAGTAAGAGCTAGAGAGATTGATTGATTTGGCTACGAGTAAGATTAAAGGGATAACGAAGCCATAGCGCAACACGATAGCTGTTAGCTACATCAAATAAGTTGTCTCTTAGGTTCATATGGTCTCTTCTATGATATATACAGTATTATTTCACTTGTGGTAGTTTGTTTGTTTGTTTTTGTTTGATTGTGGTGCAGGAAGACATCAAAGAATTTGTTGAGCCGTGCACGAAACTAAGTTTTATCGTTGCTGATATTTTCAGGAAGGGTAAAAAATGCGTAACACTGAAAATGGCGGGAATTGTAGACAGGTATGTACGGTTAGGCAAGTACTGAAGATGGCTCTATGCAGCCGAAAACGTTCATCATGTATCATTAATATTACTATGTAGTTCAAATAAAATTATTTATGATAAGCTTTGACGGCCATTGTGTAACTTATATCGCCTATTTAAATAAACAGTAGTTATAGTCCCGTCGCTCTAATTTCCGGCAGCCAATCGCGTTGCAGATCGGCTACATTTAAACGTGTGCGTCTTGTGATTCGCTGATGAAGACGTTATTCATTTCTTAACGCTCGATTAAAACTTAATATAATCGCCCGCCATTTTGGCTCTTTCGTTGGCGTTCGCAGAAAGCACACGAAGACGTTATTTGCCGCTCAATTATTTGCTGAATTACAGTGCGTTTGATTTATTATCATAGTAGCTACGACATGATAATGTTTAACGGTGTGGCAAATGGATTCCTCGTATGGTAACTCGGCAACGAAATAACAAAAATGGCGAACGATACTACCTACCTAGATTTTATAGAGGCTTCACTTCCTAAGACGTAAGCAAAGAGGAGGAGTCACGCCGGGAATAACAGCGTCGCGACTATAAGTAAACAATTAGATATAATAATGACAGTAAATAGTTAAATAAATATGTCCGTTATGGGAACAACAGAAAACTTACTGAGTAACTGTCTATGATATAACATGTGAAAAAAATTTATAAACGAAAATAAACACATATAAGTTATGGATACATAAATAAGTATACAATTTTTTTTCAAATTCTATGTTTTATTTAACGACGCTCGCAACTGCAGAGGTTATATCAGCGTCGCCGGATGTGCCGGAATTTTGTCCCGCAGGAGTTCTTTTACATGCCAGTAAATCTACTGACATGAGCCTGTCGCATTTAAGCACACTTAAATGCCACCGACCTGGCCCGGGATCGAACCCGCAACCTCGGGCATTGAAGGCCAGCGCTATACCAACTCGCCAACCAGGTCAACAATAAGTATACAAATTCCAAAATATTACCATCATATAGAAATTAAATCAATTAATAAATATATGAAAAAATGTGAAAGGAAATAAATACGACACATTTGTACAAAATTTGTCAATCTTAATCAAAGATCATAACGATAATTGAATGACATGTCAATATGCAACAGTTGTTATAACTTCAATAAGTAAACAAAGAGAATATATGTGGCTTTACATCAAATGATCCTCCAGAACGATGAGTTTGCTTTGTGAATCATTTGTCAATTTCTATAAAGGTCTCTTTGTGTACAGTGATGACTGTTTTTAATTGTATATTGGAAACGTGATCCGATATGACTGCAGTCTCAACACATGTACGTACATGCCACATTAATTTGCATTGTGTGCTTACAGTTCTCTATTATGATGAACATTTATGCTTCTAAAACGAAAAGAAACTTCTTAAATTACTTAATCAATTAGCCTTTGATTGATTAAGTTACAAGCTCTATCGAAAAGCGTATATTTTTAAAAATAATACACACACTTTTACCGTTAATTCAACGTGAATTCTTTTCTGTGGGTAACAAAATTAGATCGTTTTGTCTTAGCATACTTTTATATGCATTAATGCTATTAGATTTTTTGTGGCTAGAAATTCCGGTTCCAGCATCAACGCGACCTATGAAAGTGATTTTATTCTTTTCTTGGAACCAAACTTCACTTAAAGCAGCGATTTTTTTTTGTCTACATTCGCTGTAGTACTTTTCCCGCTTCCACTCTTATGCCTCTTCCTTCGCTTCTAGTTTTCTTTCCTTTTTTCTGCTTTGCGCAAAAGACTTCAAACTATCAGCGTAATGTTCTGCAAGAATTGCAAGGGGTGTTTGCCGGAGCTTTTTAGAATATTCAAATATATGTATTCCATTTTTGTGCACACAATTCTCCATCACAGTTTCTTTCCTTTCCCTGTGTCTTCTTCTTGCTCAGTATGACTATAGCAGTGGAGGATATCTGCAGATGTTTAAACATTGCTACATTAATTTCCCCAGGAGCTATTACATTATTCCTTTCATGAAAACGCAGTGCAACAAACTGTAATTTCCCTTAGTGCATGCATATAGAAGTGAAATCCTTGTTACGACTTGCGTTATATATATTATAGTTTATGAATAAAATATTACGATTACTATAATTAATGAATATATGTTGGAAAACCGGGCATATACCTGAAGACTGGAAACTTAAAAAAAAATTATCCAATTTATTTAAAAGAAGACAGGCAAGAATGTACTAATTATCGCGGCAATAGTTCATTAAATAGCTGCTGTAAAATTTACGCAAATATACTAATGAAAACACTGAATATAATAATACAGAATAACATTTCGGAATATAAAGAACGGCTTTAGAAAAGGAAGATCTTGTGCTGTAGTATATTTACTCTAACACAATTATTTGAAAAAAAAAAAAAAAAAAACAACAGAGTTTAACTTACCAATTCATGTAGCATTTGTGGACTTTGAGAAGGTTTTCGACGCAGTGAATAGAAATACTCTTTGAAAGATTATGCTCAAAAACGTATCTCACAACATGTATGTAGAAAACAAAATAAGAGTATCAACAAATAACAAAGATAAATCCAGACCCTACTGTGGAGTTAGACAAGGGTGTCCTCTG
The DNA here is from genome assembly GCF_040183065.1 of Periplaneta americana. Classification (NCBI taxonomy): domain Eukaryota; kingdom Metazoa; phylum Arthropoda; class Insecta; order Blattodea; family Blattidae; genus Periplaneta; species Periplaneta americana. Next base: position 74,768,422 of record NC_091129.1, on the reverse strand, counting down.
TCACCGTCACTTTTCTTTCTGTATATTGACGACCTCATGCAGAATTTGGAGATGAATTTTGTATTCTTCACCTGACATAATTAGGGACATTAAATCCAGACGTTTGAGGTGGGCAGGGCATGTAGTACGTATGGGCGAATCCAGAAATGCATATAGAGTGTAAGTTGGGAGGTCATAGGAAAAGCGACCTTTGGGGAGACCGAGACGTAGATGGGAGGATAATATTAAAATGAATTTGAGGGAGGTGGGATGTAATGATAGAGACTTGATTAATCTTGCTCAGGATAGGGACCGATGGCGGGCTTATGTGAGGGCGGCAATGAACCTGCGGGTTCCTTAAAAGCCATTTGTAAGGAAGGAAGTACAGTAAGTAAGTAAGTAAGTGAGTTCCAACATCCTTCTTCATAAAAGAAAGAATGTGGAAATGAAATGTTCAGTCCATGTCACATTCGTAACACTTTTAATACATATATATATAGTGAAATGTACATTGATATAAAAATCTGCTAATACTCCTATTACTTCCACATCCATTCTAAACCGTTTACGTATGGCAGAAACCGATAGCAGCAATTGAATATTTGGCGATTCGCGGTATTTCCCTGAGGATTATGGGGCACAGAAGGTTTAGTTTGACGTCATATCCGTCGCACCGATTTCAAGCATATTTGCTTGGAGTGCTCCCTCCTTTCTTTTTATCCTCTCAGGTTCTGCTGTATTGTTTGTAATGAGCACACCGTAACAAATATGTTTATGGCTTATGAACGAACATGTCAACGGACCAGCTATTAGTACTGATTCAAGAAATAAATGTTATGATTTATTTAACGACGCTCGCAACTGCAAAGGTTATATCAGCGTCGCCGGATGTGCCGGATTTTTATCCCGCAGGAGTTCTTTTACATGCCAGTAAATCTACTGACATGAGCCTGTCGCATTTAAGCACACTTAAATGCCATCGACCTGGCCCGGGATCGAACCCGCAACCTTGGGCATAGAAGGCCAGCGCTATACCAACTCGCCAACCAGGTCGACTTCAAGAAATAAATTATTTATGCTTTCTTTCCTTTGAGCGAGATGATACTATGAAAAGTTGGCAAAATCTTGCTAGCATAGCATATACAACAATTTTTTCACCCGCCATGATAGCCATCCAACCTTCCAGCCGTTTTTTTTTTCCTATTTCGCTGCAGCGTGACGTCATTGATGTCCACCGGTCCGGTGAGATTCGGAATACGCTGAATGATGAGCATCGAACCCAACTCTGTAGAATTGTATGTCCGCGCTTTAGCATCAAAATACCAGAGGGGGCGAGTATAGGATTTACTTCCGACTTCAACTTGGTAAACCGTACACTGATAAATGTTCATGACGTGAACAGAAATCGAAGCCTTGTACAAGTACAGGAAGGATACAGTCATGTCTCTTTAACGTTACTTGAGCTCTATGACACAGTAAAGCGAGAACTTAAGGCTAATTGCGAAACTTCAGCAGTGCTTAGAGACTAGCGTCTCTCCACTTAGCGAAAGAAGTGACAGCAATTAGTCGCAACGCTTTGAATAGACACCGGAAGTCGCCGTAACTTAATCATTACTCTCCTTTTCATGTAACAAAGGTCAACAAAGCGAAAGCGTCTCTACGGTGTCGATTTATGCTTCTTTGATGTACATTCGCACTTCAGTAAAAACAAGTTCCTTTACTGATAAAGTTCCAAGCAGGTTGGAGTACGCAAACTACAGAAAGAAAGGGAAGGAATTCGAATTGCAAGCAAGGTAAAAATATTCGAGAGCAGACTGTAGTTCAACTGCTGTTCCTATGGGCAGAGAAATCAAATCACATTTCTCTAATATTAAATCAAACAAAATCAATGACGAAATGAAGGAAATTAAGTGTGTTAAATATTCCGATATCAAATATAAGAGAAATTACATGCACATTTTGCTTAGGGTGCAGGAATATCGAATTCCATTTTCAATGTAGAATTCAATAAAAAAATGGATGGGATACTGGCAAATCAAAAAAAACGTTGGAGGCCGATTTTAAACTTAAGTATTTTACATCTTGATTACACAACGTTTAGTATTATATAACTTCGGGATATGTATTATATGCTCTCTAGTGTTAAATTCTATCGTACCTGGTTAACATGTTTCGGTCTGTTATTGACCTTCTTCAGTATTTAAGTATTTATTTTTGTTAGTTTTTTCACCATGCCACTCAATATCGAAAGTTGGGAGCTACGTCTGTCTGATTGTCAATTTATATTAAATGTGTTTATTTTCTCTCTCTCTATTTTTTTTTTTTTGCTCTTGTGTGTTATTTATAGGTTTGAATTAAGTTATTTACTCTATTCAGTAAACTGTCTTTGTAAATTTTGTGTTATATTATTGGCTAAGACCACACCGTACACGAGCCTGGCTCTAACGGAGCACTTAGAAACATTTTTGTTTTATAATTTTAATTTGTACTCACTTTGCCTACTAGCTAAATAAATAAATAAATAAATAAATAAATAAATAAATAAATAAAGTAAATAATTTTATTTGAGACATTTTACAAAAGAGGGAATTAAATATTTTTATATTAAGGCTATTATTGTAAGCAGGACTGTAATTTTTATTTTAATTTCAGTAGCTACTAGAATTAATTAACGAAATTAAACCAAATTAAAATTTTATAACAAAATGGCGAGACACCTTGTACAAAAGAAGGAATTAAACCTTATTATATTAACTTAAGGCTATTCTTGTAAGCAGGACTGTAATTCTGAATTTAATTTCAGTACCTACTAGAATTAATTAATTTAATTAAACCAAATTAAAATTTTATAACATGATGGCTATTCCTACACTATTATATGGCTGTGAATTATGGACTATGAGGAAAAAATATTGGACGTAACTGAATGAAATATTTAAGAAGTGTTACAGGATAAATGGATTAATTTTGCACAAGATAGGGACCGATGGCGGGCTTATGTGAGGGCGGCAATGAACCTGCGGGTTCCTTAAAAGCCATTTGTAAGTAAGTAAATAAGTTACAGGATAATACCTTTCAAATAAAAACGAACTGATACTATTATGTTGTTGTTTAGTCCACTGTCCGAAGACAGATCTGAAACCCACAAGTGATACCAAAAGACACCATTTATTAGGCAACTAGGGCAGGAGATAATGGGGTAGTGTGGCCAGTTCCTTTCCCCATCCATTGCATACATCGCCGATTAGCTACATATTCCACTAATCAGACATCAAATGTAAACAAACAATTGTTCTTCCTCTGACACATATCGCCAAGTGAGATGTATTGCCTAATAATAGGTGTACGTATGAGCCTGAAGCTCAATCAGTGGTAATGATATTACGAACATCTCTAAATTAACAGACAAAATAAAGTTATATACAAACAACTGACAGGAGCGTGTTGAAAGAATGACCAAAACTAGTGTTAGATTATAAACCAATAGTAAGAAAATTACTGACAGCCAAAGAAAGCGATGAACACATCTCTTTAACTAAAAACTATGAGATCGAAACGAGACTTAATGATTTAACACATGAATTGTTAATGATGATCATGAGAATGAATTGAGCCGTTCAGAGCAAAAGTGGTGTAAGTCAAAATTAGGTAATGAGGTTTGAAGTAAATATTCTGTAAAATACAGCGCAAAGTAGCAATTAATATGTCTTTCTTGCTATCCACTGACTACTAATACTTTAAATAAATTGAATATTAATTGCTAATTTGCGCTGTATTTTACAGAATGTTTACTTTAACCCTCATTACCCATTTTTGACCTACACCACTTCTGCTCTGAAAGGCTCAATTTTAGATGAAGAAATTATAATATTATACAGTATTAAAACCATTGTTGTCATTTATGTATGATAAAAATAATCCCTACCATAGATTAAGTACTAAGGATTTTTTTTACGAAACGCTACAACACCCTTTAGACGCTTTGGCCCTTCTGTAAGCGAACGCTAAATTCTCTCATACGGCGAGACTCTCTTACCCTGTTGCCAACACGATGTGGAACCACCGAAGAGACATCACAATATAATTACAATACAAGTTACAAACATCCAACCCCGTGGATTGAAGATAATCTCAGCCAACATCGGAATCGAACCTTGGGCAGGTTGTTGGGGAGAATACGCGCTATCGACAGAGCCGTAGTGGTGGTCCATGAGTTACTTTATGCTGCGTTGTAAAAATTTATCAAATTCCGTGTTGTCACTACAAAGAACGTTCTGGAATGGAAGTAACCATGGGAACACTTGGAATGTGCGCCGAATATGGATCCACACGACTAATGCAGATAGGTCGCGCAAGGAACGATTACCGAAAAGCATTGGTGACGTTACCGTCTGTTTTGACGTGTATATGTAAGCACGCCGAGGGACCGAGAGGTACGGGGCGATGAAAGTACTGCCTCTTCCAAGAAGATGAACAGATGGGGACATTGCCGGTGGAAATGAGCGTAGCAAGAGAAAAATTCGAAGCGAATTAAATGCGCAACGTTATGTTTACGATTAAAATAATGATACGCTGTGAGGGGAACGGTCCATCACTACATAATAAAATAAACGCACATGGAACAAGACACGTATTCACATGCAGTGGAACTCAAACTAAAACCGTAATGTAACTATCACAATGCAAGACTGATTCTATCGATGTCGTTTCTCTCCCGACTATACTCTTGAATATCTTTCAAGCTATCTCGTGACTTTTCTTGTCGCCCCCTCTTCCTTATCGCATTGTTTCGTTCGCATTCCAGCCGTCCGGTATTCCCTGCTTGCGAGACCTATAGCCAGGAATTCAAATGCTGACGGTGATAATAACAGCAATGATATACGCGCAATGTTTATCCATTTCCCCTTAAAGCGTTAAGCAAATATACACGAATGAGTTATTCAGTTTCAAAGCCGACAGTCTAGAATGAAGCAATCTTTGTTGAGAATGTCTCCAAGCTGTAGCAATTCCGCTTCATCCCGTATCGGAAATCAGGAAAACAATGGTGTGACCTCCACATACGATATACGTCACATGCGATACCCCTTCCATGTCATTCGCTTTTTCATTTCTGTGGGCAAGGGTGAATACAGGACTAACCCTCTTTAAACACCGACACCCCCATTCCTGCAGTGATTGATGAGCACAACTGAGGCCGGTGATGAATGACAAGAGGGGAGAGGTGAACCCTTTATCGGTGCGAAACCAAACAATTCAAAGGAGAACAATAGTTTAACGGACACAAGGAAAAAAAGATGCATTTAATCACCTTCTATGTATGGAAATTTGGGGCATGAAATTTAGGTTGAGTTTCCAGAATGAATTTATGGACACTCTGTCCGATCTACTGACACAATTTCAGTTTTTTTAATTGATATTAATACATTGTTACTTTTAACCTAATAATAATAATAATAATAATAATAATAATAATAATAATAATAATAATAATAATAATAGTTGTATTTGAAAGCATTAAATATAAAGGATGATAAAAGTAAGGAAGTATATAAGTCTCTTAATAGAAAAGTAAAAAGAGAACTAATAAAACGAAAGACCGAAACATGGCAGAAAATATATGAATATTTGGAAGGGATGTTGGACAGTACTCAGAGTGTTGAAGCACGGAAAAGACTTAAAACAATGAGAATATCAGTTACAGAAAAGTTGAAATATTGTAGGATTCAAGAGGATCAATAGAGAAATTATTACATGAATTCACTCCAAGAATATAGGACGTAATTTATACAAGAAGATAAAACAGTCTGACCCGTTTGGGTATGGATAATATTAATTTATTATTTTAAAGCTATTATGATATTAGGCAAAATTTCTTGCCAGTTATATTATGATTAAAAGATGGGAGTTTCCATATATGACAATCAATTATGTATAATCTGAAAGGACAAATGAAAATCGTAGATGATTAAAATGGCTGCTAAAAATAAACAGCGGGCACAATCTGTTCTTTGGTATGCTTAATTTCAAAGTGTTAAAAGAGTTCAAAGGAAATTTCGACGTGAATATGGTGTGCGTAATGTACCTAAATACGATTCCATAATGTTGTGTTATCGAACATTTTGTAGAAACAGGTTCTGTGTTAAAAAAAAAAAAAAAACATGCAGGAGGTAGCAGGCGAAACCCAGTACGAGAAGCAGCTATCTGTTGTCTTGGTCCTCAAACTCCCCAGATCTAACTCCTCCTGACTTCTTCGTTTAGGGTTTTGTTAAAGATTTTGTCTATTCACAGAATCCTAGGAACATTGATAATCTGAGAGTAAAAATTACTCAAGCTTTTCAACAAATCACCCCTCTTATGTTACAACGGACATGGGCTGAATTTCATCACCGTTATGAGTTGTGCAGGATGCGCAATGGGTGTCATGTTGAGCTCTGAGAAATCTTTCATCTTTCAGTGTTGTATACACAAAGTTTCAACAAATAAAGTTCAGTAGTAAATGTTTTAAGGTATTTTCATTTTATTCATACCCAAACGGATCACGCTATATATCTCTCGAGAAAGAGGGACAAAGTTATGTAATATTAGATGAAAATAAAATTGAAATTATAGTGAGAAGTTGCAAAGGGAGAACTCTTCAGCATATGACTGTATAATATATCCAGATTTGATTAAATGCGTCACACGTAAACTTATAAACATGTTAACAAGATTGTTTGAAAAAATAATGAACGGAGAAGAAGTGCCAAAAGAGAGAGAATGCCACATAACATCTGTATTTAAGAAAGAATCTAGGGATGGCCCCAAAAACTTTAGTGAATTGACAGTAACTCCTTTTATGAGAAGGTTATATTCTAAAGTATTTAGAGAACTAAGAGAAAGAAACACTGACCAGAAGCAACACGAAGAACAAACTGGATTTTGAGGCGGAAGGTCAGTAATTGACAATACTTTTACTTTGAAGATAATGCCAGAAACAAAGATGCAAAGGAGGGAAACAAACACATACAGTATATCCTTTATTGATTTGGACAAAGCTTATGGCAGTGTGCCCTTAAGAATTTGTGGGTAAAGCTGAAGGAGATGGAAGTAAACCCAGTACTAGTGAATGCTGTTAGGAAGTTATATGAAAAAAAAATACAGCAAGGGTCAAAATATGAATTCGATTAAGAGAAGAGTTTTCGGTGAATAAAGGATTACGACAAGGATGAGGGTTATCACCAGGGAGCGCATTTTCGTTCCCAAACAAGTTAGAGAAGTTATCGGTTAGTACATCCTGGCCGTTCAGATTTCAAACTGTGACGCTAAATGCTTAAGTCAGGACGCTACGAAAGGTATAGCTAGTTCAGTACATAATAATAATAATAATAATAATAATAATAATAATAATAATAAGTTAATAATAATGGATCATGACAATTGTAAGTGGGATTGCTACTAAATTGAAATGGTGTGTCCAGTTACTTTCTAACTATATAAACGCACTACAACTTCGAAAGTAGCGCTCTACAAAATATTAGTGCTACATATGACAGAAAATATAATTAGATATTAACACGGAACTAGTATATAGATTATACAACATAATAGTAAACATGATACACATTAACTGTATATACTCTATATACAATATATGCAATTAATTCATGTAACAAAATCAGTTCCGTTACGGTGAACAAAACATATATTCTGAGATTATGGAATTCATATCTTTTACCATAATTGTCAGTAAAAAATTTGTTTAAGCTAAGAAAATATTCTTCCTGCGTTACATGACGTTACAGGGGCATAGTTATAATAACAAAAATCAATATACAAATTAACAATATTTATATTTTACACAATATATACAAATTAGTTCATTTATCAAAACCTATACGCGTTGCAATGAACGAAAACATATATTCTTAGGTTATGAAATGCAAATCTTTCACGAACGTCACGTAAAATTTGTTTAAACTGAGAGAATGTTCTTTCTATGTCACATGACATTACAAGGGCATATTTATAATACAACACAGCACAGATAATAATCATTTTACATAAATCACAGTATGTTTCCATTTCTTATACTGAAATATTTCTTCCGAAATTCGAATATAACCAACTGTAACGTAGATCTTACTGGAGGTATTCTTTTGAAAGAAAGAAAATAAAGAAGAAATGAATACTGTATATTTTACAAATTATGTTAAATTAATATTTAGGCTCTAGCGACATTGCAATGAGATAAATTTGTGTTCAGAAACGAGGCCACTTAGAAAATTATAAAAAAATACGGATCAAAATTAAACACAATATAACATAGATTGATAAATTAAAATAATATTAACACAAGTCTGAATGAAAATTCAACTTACTCAACATTCGAATCAGATCACAATGTAATCGTAACTTGGTCTTTTACGAACGTCACATAAAATTTGTTTGAACTGAGAGAATATTCTTTCTACGTCACATGACATTACAGGGACATAAGTATTAATAATATATTAAATCACAGCACATTTCACATAAATCACAGTATGTTTCCATTTCTTATACTGAAATATTCCTTTCGAAATTCGAATATAACCAACTGTAACGTAGATCTTGCTGGTGGTACTCTTTTCAAAGAAAGAAAATAAAGAAGAAATAAATATTGTATGTTTTACAAATTAAGTTGGATTAATATTTAGGCTATGGCGACACTGGAATGGGACAAATGTGTGTTCAGAAAACGAGCCCACTTAGAAAATTATAAAAAATACAGATCAAAATTAAACACAATATAACATAGATTGATAAATTAAAATAATATTAACACTAAAGTCTGAATGAAAATTCAACTTACTCAGCATTAGAATCAGATCACAATGTAATCGTAACTTGGTCTCTTACATAAACATCATTGACGATGAAGTATCTGTATTGTACTATGATTCATAGTCTATGCTTACCTGTTTGCAATTCTACTTTGCTTATGAATCCACGTGACATAATAGATGCACCAGAAGAAACTACTCGAGCCGCTGTACGTTTGGGAACAGAAATGAGCTGCCTTGTTATCACCCACACTTTTCAAATGATATCTGGGAGCAACCTTATAGAATTCGCACAAGTAATATGAATCTATGGGAGTGCCACTAGGATAAAGTAGTCTATTCACGTTGAACTATGCAGTTGCTCAAACTGTAATAGCACAAGACATAGATGATTCAAGCTATATGGTAAACAACTTCAAGAAGAATATCAGAAAGCTGGACTAAAGACGAATATGAGAAAGTGTGAATATTTGGTGGTTGGAGATGGTAAAATTGGATTTTTACCTGTAGATGATAAACAAATTGAAGGTACATCTCGATTACACAACTTTTAACACTCTATCACTTCGGAATATGTATTATACGACTTTCTTGTGTTAAAATTCTATCGTACCTGGTTTACATGTTTCGACCTATTATGGGTCATCCTCAGAACTGGTTGTTGTTGGTCTTGTCGCCTCTTGTTTTGTTTCCTGTGAGGGTGTGTTTGTGTGGTGTAATGTGGAGTCAAAGAGTGTGTGTGTTCTGAAATTGAGTTGTGTGTTGAGAATTTCATTGGGGTGTGTTTTTGTGTGTCTGTATATTTCATATTGTTCTAGTGTGTTTAGTTTCTGGCTTTTTGGTTGAATGTGTAGTATTTCCATGTCTGTGTTGATGTCTCATCAACAACGACCAGTTCTGAGGATGACCCATAATAGATCGAAACATGTAAACCAGGTACGATAGAATTTAACACAAGAAAGTCATATAATACATATTCCAAATTGAAGGTGTTAAAGCAGCAAAATATCTGGGACTAATTTTTAATATAGCCTACAAGGAAATGGTTTTTATTCTTTTTTATTTTAGTAGGTTATTTTACGACGCTTTATCAACATCTAAGGTTATTTAGCGTCTGAATGAGATGGTGATAATGCCGGTGAAATGAGTCCGGGGTCCAACACCGAAAGTTACCCAGCATTTGCTCATATTGGGTTGAGGGAAACCCCCGGAAAAAACCTGAACCACGTAACTTGTCCCGACCGGAAATCGAACCCGGCCACCTAGTTTCGCGGCCAGATGCGCTAACCGTTACTCCACAGGTGTGGACACAAGGAAATGGTAATGAATAGATTACAACGAGAATAAATATTTAATTTTATTGTTCTTTTCTGTTTGCTTTTAGCTGCATGATTGCTTACATCCTACTACCATTAAAAATTACGTAAAGGACATACAATGAGACTAAAAAACAGGAAGTTAAGTCAAATGTCTTTCTGTTTCTTACTGCAGTCAGATCTACACAAAGACATGTTCGTACAACACTGTTTCGATACATTGCTAAAATAATTCATTACCTAAACAATGTGAAAGTAGAAAATGTAAACTTGGCAGAAATTAAATCCCTTAATCCGGGCGGTTGCCATGCAACGCCGATAGGAATCGAGGCGTCTTCCTTTAGCGCAATATTTATTGCCCGCAGAGCCCTGCGCGCTGCAGCTGTGTATCACCCGGCCAATGTCTTTAATGTCGCTGCGCCCATTTGAACAGTAATGGATGTGTGAATCTTGGTTCCGCCATTTGCACTAAATCTCTCGCATAATGAATTCCCTTTGAAACTTTATGTTAACGACTCGCGAGTCTCAGTCTTTGCTATCTACAAGAAAACTCTCAATAAGCTTGCTTTCATACAGCTGCACAGATCTGCAGTAATGGGACGCTAATTAAGAAAGAAACGGGATTTCGCGTTGCTGGAGTTATATCATCAGAGCGTGTTGTAGGAGCTTGTTAAGCAATGTCAGCTTTCCGATTACACATAGAAATTGGAAACTGATTGATATATTTTCATATTCTGAAGGATTATCGCTCGAGTTCGGCCAGATAGCTCAGCTGATAGAGCAATTTCCTACGGACTGAAGGTGCAGGATTTAGTCCTTTTTGACAGCAGGACTTTTCTCGCTGTAAAAGAACACGAGTTCCTTCTTAATACCGAATACAGAGCCTTTTCGGGGCCAAGGAGGTCGAAGATTGGTGCAGCCTCACCATTTCATTCTAATGTCTAGGTCATGTAAGTAGGAAGCTCTACGTCCAAGCGTCTTCATAGTGTCTGAAGGGGGGTAAACTTAGGTATATTTTAAGGTAGAAATGCAGTGCGCCAGACAAAAAAAAAGTTCATACTGATAACCAGACTTCGGATTTTTAGGCACTTGAAAACTAACTTTTAAGCACCTAAAATAAATCCTGAATTTATCAAAATAGACACTAAAACATAGTTTTAGGTGCCTAAAAATATAATTTCAAGCAGCTAAAAATACTATTTTATGCAGCTAAAATATAATTTCTATCCACACAAACTACAATAACTATAAAGATTCAATAAAATTGGTGAGTTTTAAGCATTACGGTATGCAGTGACAAAAACAGTAAAACAAATTTGCGGTTAGAAACTTTATTTTTGTCAAGTCTTCAATTATGAATACTGGTACGTAATTTTTAATTAATTAATCACCCTCATTGCTCTAAGGCTGCTAATACATAAGTGCTCATATTATAATTAAATTAATTAATTTACCAATTAATTTACAATTAACACATTATTCATAATTCGCACTGCAATACATAACTTTTTTTTTTCTAGTTTTCTATTCTAAAACTTTGTCTTTCCTTAGACAGAACCATTTTATAAACGAAAAAAAAAATTATTCCCAATGATGCCGAAGCAATAGATGTATATTTCTGTAGTGCTCGGAAAAAGTTGCACAATGTTAATTTTACAGGAGAAGGAAAAAACTGTCTTCTCACTGGCTATGTCGATTTGATTTTCTTCTGTATTAATTATTGTAATGGAAGAAATATTTACGTCTCTTTTCCCAAGCGAGCAGATATTCCGTAAGTTGTCAATAAATTAATAAAAAATGTTTGTGGAAACTGACTTATGCCACTTTTCCCAAGCATTGCAGATTTAATTCTAGCAATATTTGCCATGCTGATTTCTTGAGGGAGAATTACATCCTCCCGATTAATCACATTCCTACTGTCAGCTCAAGTGCTCAACAAAACCAGACATCTTGCAAGAATTTTTCATTCATACAACCAAACTACAGTGCGTTCGTAGCTCGGCCGGACTGGGTGAAGATTGGCGCGCCTGCCCCCAGAGTTACACGTAAACGACAGGCAAGTCATGGGTAACTACTCTACTAACATTAGGCTTACCTGCATCACAACAGATGTTGACCTTCAACTCGAACACACTCCCTATATCCAAGGCCGCCGCGGAACGGTTCGGCCGAGCTACGAACGCACTGTATTACAGGATATTTGAACCATATCCATCACATGACATTCAAAACTTTCTCTTTCAGTGCTACACGAAAATTTAAAAATATATAGGCTACGTAACAAATAGAAATAGGCAATTTTAGGCTCTAAAACCTTAAAAATACGTCTCAAAGGGCAAAATATGCATTTTTAGGCACCATAAAACCTCTTTCAAACGTTCACATTTTATATTAAATGTGAAGATATTTGACTAGTTTTAGTTTGTCTCTACAGAAAAAAATAGACATTTAACTAAAATCCGAGGTCTACTGATAAGGTAGAGCTAGGAATTTTAGGTGACAATTTTTGATCAGAAGTTGCAAAAGTGGTGCCTGAATTTAGTTGAAAAGGTGCGAAAAAAGATGCAAATTTGAAAGATGTTGATGATGATGATGATGATGATGATGATGATGATGATGATGATGATGAGGAGGAGGAGGAGGAGGACGAAAAGGAGGAGGAAGGGTAAGAAGTTGCAAGAATAATTACTGGTAAGTAAAAGTTCTTGACTTTAGTCTCCTTTCTTTCTGTGGTACAAAACAACAAGGTTACGCCACTGATGCTTCCTATAGCGGAGGATCATATGGTTTGTATTAGCTTAAAATCACAACACAAAAACCTCAATCTCTCAATTCCGCATCCTCTTTGTGTTTCGTTAGTCGTTCTGCGTGTTTGGTTCCCTTATAGATAGTCTCCTTTCATTTCCCCTTATCTCCGTCCCTCTTCCTCTTTCCCTTCTTTGTTATTGCATAACGGAGTCTCTTCACAACCTGAACTGTTTTTTTATGTTCCTCGAGGTCTTCATATTCCCCTCTTATCCCCGTCTATAACACAAGGAAGCATGTCCATTGTTAGACTTCTTCCATTTCCTTTATCTTTTGCTTTCTTCTCATATGCATGAAATGTTTTAGCATACGCTGGCAGGGATTTTTGCTCAAAAGCCAAGAGATGTAATAATTTAACTCCTTAAAAAATTCAAAACCTAATTCGCGTTCCATTCCGTAAGTATCATTCATTTATCCCTTTAACAAGATAAGAAGCTACAGGTATTTCCGTAACAATACAGATGCGTTCGCATTAAAGTTCACTTCTACACACACACATACACATAATATATTGTATATAGTACCTAATAGAATTTTCCCTGCTCACGTATTAACCGACCATTCTGTTCGTGGAACGGCAGTTGCATGCACTAATACGCACCGCGCCACTGTTAGGTCACCTGTGCTGTACGATCGCTCTCTTATTCAAGTCATAGACTATATTGTCTTTCTCTTTCCCACGGAGTAACAACATAAGATCGCAGCGCCGCTATTTAAGTTCCACATGCAAAATGGTCATCTATACAGAATTCCATAATGTCTGACAGGCAAAGTAAACATTCCCAGTAGGAAATAGTAATATGCGTTACAAGAGCGGTATGTTGACGTTTTCATGTTCGAGGAAAAGATTGAAAAAGCGAAACGTAGTTGAGCTTTTTTAATTTCCAAGAACATGAAAACAAACATACCGCTCGTGTATCGTACATTATTTTGTGCGAAGATCGTTTATTACATACCTGAAAGAGGAATTTCTAATTAGTTGCAATGAAATCTCCATCTTGGTTTCTCTTCAATGACGGCAACTTTGGAAAACAAATATATCTATCTTCAACATTGTTCCTATAAAATGTTTTCTGTGTTTACTATACTGCAGCAGGCCGTGATATACGTCTGTCTTTTTTTCTCCCAGTCTATGACAAGTCTGGAATCTTGTTGATTTTTTCACGGCCTCCTTAATGTTACTTGCATTACAAATGCAGTAACGTTTGTGGTGTTGTAGAGTTTACTTAATTTTTGCAAATATTTAAAAACAATAATTAACAGTGCAATTTAGGTGAAATTGCAGTGGTAAGTTTCCAATTTATAATTATTACTATATTGAACGTCTTTAAAAATAATATGTTAAAAGCCTAAAGCAGTAAAATGAATATGACGCTTAAGCGGTAAGAATAGGGAAATTGTTATGTGTGTTACGTTGGGAATACTGAATGTGGTATTTCACACTTACCGCGTATTGGTTTTGTGCGGAAAGCAAGCAAATACGCACGATCTCGCACAAACGAATATTGTTCAACCAATGATAGAGGTCACTTCCCACGCTTATCTTCAAATTGGGCGATCTGAAGCGTTCTATCTTCTCCCAAGTTCAAGGTAAGTGTGGAATGTGATCACTGCCATTGGTTGAGTATCAATTATCTTTCTCCCTTCCTCTGCCGGCAATGTTTATTTTGTCTGTCAGACAATATGGAACGTAGTATAGTAATACTAACCAATATTTGCTGTTGGCGTTAAACATAATACTTAAATTGGGGAAAGAATCTCACACTTGAAAAGAAAATAATTGCAGAAAGAATAATAATAATGATGTTGTTGCTTATTGTTTACGCATTTCCATGGGTTCAGTAATTTTTCTATGATTTCAGCTAGGTTTTGTTGAAGCTCTTCTCTAATGCAGTTGAATCTACTGAGGAGATGGTCTTATTTGAATCTACAAACAGCACTTTTGTCTTTTAGATTCCAATTATGTAGGCTAATTCATACCAATCACGATGGAACGGATGATTCCAGTATGTTATATTTTTTCATTCCGTTCCAGAATATACATCGGAGTGGTTTAGACCTGAACATTGATCTATTGCTTTCTATAGTGTCTGTTGTTCCGTTATCTGGGTACATACATGGGATGGCATACTCTGTAAGTGGATGTTAACTGAAGTGAAGACATTTAATATTTTGTAAAATTTCAATACTAGAAACAATATTGTAACAGGTTGTATGATCTAATAACCTTAATTGAATTATTTAATTTACAGGGATACATTCTGTGAATCATAACAGTAAGAAATCCAAACAGTAACTGAAATTAAACCAATATACAGGGAAATATTAATAAAATAATATTAGATATGATTTTTCTGGTACTGGCGTATAGCACGGAGATTTGGATTCTCGGGCAATAAAATATTCAATAACGAATAGCTTCATCAGATATGATACCAATTAGACTGTTAACTAGCTACATGCGTTGAATACATTTCTAAATGTATAAACTACTTTAACGATGTATGCGTTGGACCTCATGCACATCCAGCTTACAACAATTTCATCTTAGCCATGATGCACATCTGCCAGTGTCGGTAAAGTGAGGCGTCGTCAGCTCCAAAATTAAGTTAATTCAGTTATTAAGAGAGCGTAATAAAATTAGGAGCTGGGTTTCAATTTGTTATACTAACAGCTCCATACCTGTTAACAGCATTTTTCTGAGCTCAATTTTATGCATTATAAGGTCTGAAAATGGAGAAGAATGGAGCGTGTGAAGTGGACAGACAGAATAAGAAATGAAGTTGTGTTGGAAAGAGTGGGTGAAGAAAGAATGATGCTGAAACTGATCAGAAAGAGAGAAAGGAACTGGTTGGCTGAGAAGAAACTGCCTACGGAAGGATGCACTGGAAGGAGTGGTGAACGGAAGAAGAGTTCAGGGCAGAAGAAGATATCAGATGATAGATAACTTCAAGATATATGGATCATTTGAAGAGACAAAGAGGAAAGCAGAAAATAGGAAAGACTGGAGAATGCTGGGTTTGCAGTGAAATACCTGTACATGGAGAGAACACTATGAATGAATGTCTGAAATTTGTAATAATAATAATAATAATAATAATAATAATAATAATAACAATAATAATATATTTATTATAATATTAATGTGCTGGTCAACAGCCACAGGCCAATAGCAGACCAGCACAACTGATACAACAGTAGTACAGAATTAAAAATGGAATATAATTAAAAACTTACAATAATAATAGTAATAATATAAAATTTGAAGTAAGTCAATTAAAATTGTAATGTTAATTAATGGATGCATAAAAACAACGAAGAATTCTTCTCTAATCTATGAATATACTTCGAGAATACTAGAAATGATACAACGAAAATTAAGTATAATTTTTACAAGAATATAGATAGAAATGATTATAATTCATTGCCAAGAGCAAACTTAGTCTATATATTGATAGGATTGAATTCGCAGCCATGTACAGTATATTGACATTTTAATGCATCTGGAGACTTTGAATTTCTATTGCAGAATAGTACATTATGCAACGAGCCTTGAGGGTGGTGTCGTTGTTGAGGCCCCACGTTGGACGCCATTTGTGGGTGGTGTCGTTATTGAGTTCCCACGTTGGACGCCATTTGAGGGTGAGTGGTTATTGGGACCACACGTTGGGCGCCATTTGATGGTGGGTGCGTCTCGATGTTGCGTGAGATTCACTCAGGGTAGCCGAGGTACGGTTGTGGTGTAGGTTGATGTCGGGAATAATCCCAAGCCGGCTACTTATATAAAAGGCAGTGTAAATACCAAAACTATAAGTTTATTGTCGTATTCTCTTGGTAAACCCTAGAGTATGTATTTCCGGCTGATTTATAATTCAATCGTTGGTCGCAATTCGGTATCGACTCAGTTGCAGCTCTGAATAAGCTCTATCCGATACTATAAATTCAATACTCTGTCCCGTACACTACGATCGAAGCTCCTAAACGTTGGCGAGTAGTCTCGCCGATGACAAAGTTCAATCTATCGAGTCTTCGCCTGAAGAAAGACTATTAAGTTGGGCCGCCGACACCAAAAAAACTCAGTGTGTCGTGCCGCCGACACAATGAGAAGTTGTGATCGTGCCCTGTATGTAGGGCCGCCGACACGATGAGATCTTGTGATTGATCTCCGCTCCCCGTCACCCTTATTTATAAAAACCTATCCTACGCTAAAACTAACTATCCTATTGGTTAAAAACTACGTCACTAACTGGCCTAAAATCTATTCCCTATTGGTCCAAAGTGACCTCATAAGCTGGACCAAGATCTCTTCTTATTGGGCGCGAAATATGTCATCTCTAAATTTAGACTTTGGATTTCCCATAACCTCAAATTAGTTTGTATATCTCACAAGAATACCCGATCTTTGGAAAACCCAAGCTTGGCAGTATCTTTCCCACGGGTCTAGTCCGACTTCGGCTTTTATGCTTCATCGAGTCTCTATACGAAACCCCGCTCAAGGTGGCCCTAAATCTGTCCGATCCTGACAAGTGTCGAAACACCTGTGTGGGGAAGCTAATTCTAACGAAGTCGCCAGAACATCCCCGCGAATACATGTAATAAAATATGGAGATATCACTTCGCTAATAAATCGGTCTCTCCCTCTCCTAATTACTGCTTCAAATGCCCATCTACATAACCATTGGAAATTCCCGAAAGAGTTTCCAATGTTATGAGATGTCCCCGCTTTCTGCCTATAACTAGCCTCATAGTTCCCCCACGCGATCAGCCGGTAACACATTATTTACAATACAGTGAGATTACAATGTCACAACAAACAATTACAATAAATATTACATATATCTTCACAAGCCTTTCTATGTACACAACTCTCACACAATAAGCACAACAATGTACAATTTATATCCACATTTACATATGTACAATACCATTCATTCACATATTTACATTTATTTATTAATTGATCAATTACACACTCTGCGTGCTTGGTTGTACCAGCCGCCCTGTACAGGTTCACCTAGCTGTACGCGTGAGACTAACCATCCTACTCTTCCTCATTCCTGCCTCCTAGCCTCTCCTGTTTGAAAGGCCGCAAGAGTTGCTTGTGGTACCTACCAACAGGTTTACTTTTTCCCCTTTCTACCAATTCGAAAGTATGGTCTCCGTATTTACTCTTAATTTCGTAGGGCCCCTTGTACAGTAGCTCCATGCGTGAGTAACGTCCTCTAAGGGCGGAAGATAACTTCACGTCCCTTAGCAATACCAAATCGCCGGGTGTGGGCTCCCATTTGTGGCGATATCTTTTAACTTTACCGAGTCTATACTCAGCCTTTTTCCTGATTCGGTCGAAAGCTAGTTTACACAGTAGTTCCGCACTAGGAGGCTCACCCTCCTGTATTGCCGGCGGCAAACTCTTTATCATAGGATCGGGATCGATCCCTAACATAAGTTTGATCGGAGCTATTCCGGTCGTTGGATTGATAGAGTGGTTCATGACTCTCTCAATCACCTCACATTGCCTAAACCAGTCCTTATGGTTTCGGTGACACAGAATACGGAGGTACAATGATATATCCCTAAGCGCTCTTTCGCAGGGATTACCGCTGGGAAAGTATGCGGAGCAATTGTATAGTTTCACGCCCGCATCTTCCAGCCTTTTGCAAAACACTTTCGATTTATGTACCGACACATTGTCGCTGAGCACCGCTGTTACCGGGCCGTAAGTCGGTATGTAGTCTCTAACCAGCTTATCAGCACACAACTTGCTAGAGATATTTCTTAAAGGGTAAATCTTTACAAATTTTGTGAAGACATCGTACGTAACAAATATGTACCTGTGTCCGAAGGACGATGTGGGCATTGGACCGTGTTCGTCCACTGCTACAAGTTCATTCTTTTTACCCCTGATAATGACCTGTGGTACATTGTCATACCTTACATTTAGAGGTTTCGCCCTCTGGCAGACCTCGCAACGAGATATTACCCTTCTAACCTTCTTTGACAGTTGCTTAATATAAAATGATTCTGACATAGTTAAAATGATCCTATCACTCCCAGAGTGACACATAGATAGGTGAAAGTTGTTTATAAGTTCATTCTCCATACTCGCAGGTATGTATATCTTCCACTTCTGGGTATCCCTACCATGCAATTTATACAAGATACCAGAGCGCAATCCATACACTTCGTCTTTCACCTGTGAGATTTCTCCAGCTTTGTCCATTAAGGCCCTTATCGTGGAATCCTCCTGCTGCAAATCTGCAATTCTCCGAAATTTTCCCGTCAGAGCTCCATTCCTCGTGGAATCAATTTTCATCACGGCAATTTCGTACGCGGGGGCGGTGATAGTTTCCGGTAGCCCCGATTTGGAATTCAAACGAGAGAGACAATCACCAAAAATATTGTCTGCCCCCGGAATATGTCTAATCGTCACATCATGAGCCAAAATTTCGTGCACATACCTAGATATTCTAGAGTTCGTCAATTTGCATCTACTCAGAAACGCTAGGCTTACATGGTCAGTAAATATGATTATCTGCCTATTAAAGATATACTGACGGAACTTCTGTAGTGCGAAGTACACAGCAGAAATCTCTAGTTCCGTGATTGATGCGTTGCTTTCGGTACGCGACAGTCCCCTAGAAGCTGTGGCAATCACATGTCGCTTATTATCTTCATCTGTCTGACATAGAATTGCTCCATATCCATATGAAGACGCATCCGTATAAATCTGAAAAGGTAGGCTGTCGTTAGGCCTTTCCAACAGAATTGAGTCGGCAAAAAGCAGTTTCGTTCGATCGAATGCTTCCTGCTCTGCCGACCCCCACCTGAAGGGTGTATCCTTCTTCAATAATGCTCTGAGTGGGGCTACATGCTTAGCATAATTGACGAGAAACCGATTCTGGTATTGTAGTATACCTAGATATCTACGAACCTGTTTCCGGTTCCGCGGCGGCGGGATCCTCGAAATGCTCTGAATTCTCTCTTGGTCCGGTCTAATTCCGTCAGACGAAATTACGTAACCCAGGAAAACTGTCTCAGCTTTAAAAAATGCTGTTTTCCCCAGCTTGACTGTCATACCAGCCTCTCTCAATTTAGTAAGTACAAAATCAATATCCCTAATATGCCTATCCACATTATTGCCATATATAAGAAAATCGTCAATGTACTGTGCCAGAAAACCTTTCGTCGAATCACCAAAAATTATGTCAAGTGCTCTTAGTAGCGCAGATCCAGAACTCGCGATGCCGAATGGGCATCGGGTATACTGATAGACTTTCCCGTTATGTAGGAACGCTGTGAATTTTCTCGAGTCCTCGTCCAGCGGAATCTGCCAATACGAACTGGTCAAGTCCAAACTAGTGAATATAGAACAGTCCCTGATACGGCCTAACAAAGTGTCCACTGACTCCGTCCTGAAATTATCTTTAACTGAAAACGAGTTAACGTGTCGGGCATCGATCGTTACTCTTAAGCTTCCATTGGACTTCCTAACCCAGCACAATGCATTTACGTAGGGCGAGTCTGATACTTCTATAACTCCGTCTTTTAACATATCATTTATGACTTCGTCTGCCTGATCCCTTAAAGATAGGGGGATGGGTCTACATTTATGCCGAAATTCCTCCATTCCTACCACCTTAATTTTGTGTGTATACTCTACACAGACCCGGCGCGTCTGAAAAGACATTTAAATGGCTACCTACAACATCCATTAAGCGTTTTCTTTCACTCTCACTCAGGCCATGTGCCTGGTTAACTTTATCTCTCACTATTTCGAAAGTATCTGTCTTCCTATTGTTAGACGCGACTACCTGCCTAAGATCGCCAAGCGAAATCTCATTACAATATCTGGCACTACCGCTAATGAGATTACGTCCTATTTGTCTCGCCTGGACTAATTCGCCGATACATAACTCGCATTCTCCGCAGCCTACTTGACACACTCCCCTAGTTACCTCGTTACCTTCCCACGGATTAACCTCTATAATTACATTCTTACAAATTTTGAGGTGCTCTACAAAAAATAACTCTTCCTGTAATCCTATCTCTTCCGCGGTCCTTTCGTCTACATCAGCTCGAGCGTTATTGCTACTGAATGGGACATGGCCTACACTGCCGTTACCTGCCGTAACCCCTAGTCTGTTTTCCCTGAAATCTAATAGCGCGTGCCATTCATAGAAGCTTTCTACTCCAATAATGATGTCGGTAGTCAACCTTTGTATCACAAGAAAAATAGCATTTAATTTCACGTCTCCGCACTCTAACTCGAACCATACTTGATATTTTACCTTTTCCTTCTTCTTGCTTAGGGCGCCCGCACAGTACAGTGAACATATGGGTAACGTTTGCAGTTTTATCCCTGAATCCCTAACCTTTTGAAAAAAATTCCAAGCTGCATACGTTATTTGTGGAGCCCGAGTCCAACAACACACAACACTTTATCCCAAATATTTTGGCATCTATATAAGGCAATACATAAGTCCCATTATTTTCTAACTCTGGGTTAGTAATCTCGCCATGTCTCTTCACGCTTACCGCGTTGGTGGATTCTTTTGACAGTGGCTTACTGCACTTAGCTACAGAAATCTCCGAACCCTTGAGACTTCTGTCTAGCAGTTTCCCGAGTGCGATGCAGTCGGTTCCACTGCTACCTCGTCTCTATTTCTACAATTTATAGGCTCCCGGCCCATATTCATTCTGACCGGACTTTGCTGACGTCCGTTCATGTCTCTATTCCTGCTTTGTCCCACGTTACACTGTGTAGGTGGCCTATTGCACCCTTGTGAGGCCATTTCTTGTAGGACGTCTCGCCTATCTCTCTCCTGCTCCTGTCTCCTCCAATCACCTCGATTTTGCGGTCCCCTGCTAAAATTAGGCTGCCAGAATCCCTGTCTGTAATTCCTGTTCCGAAGCCAGTGTGGTTGGGTTCTAAGCCTATTATTTCCATTTTCTTGTCTTCCCGTGTGCCATCGTATGTGGTTAACCCTACGCACGGGACCAACACCTCCTCGATCGTTCCTCATCCTGTTATGACTACTCTGGTTATTCCTACTATTATTGTAAGGACCCCCAAAGGGCGGGTCACTCCTTCTCTCCCTGTTGGGACTTTTCCCTCCGTTATGGCCATTATGGTACCGACTATGTGCATTGTTGGGGCTCCTGTCACCACCCCAGTTACTCTGATTTTGGGCTCCTGTCCTCGGGGATGAAAAGGCCGTACTTGCCCCCTTCCCCGCTTTCTGGTCGGTGGGGCTTGAACCCTTTCCTTTGCCATGTTCATAATCTGCCTGTCCACTACATTCATAGTGCGTGGCGTCCGAACCATCCAGCGCAGTCAATAAATCTATTGTTTCCCCGAAGTCTCGGGGCCCTGCTACAATCAGATTATATCTTATGTTCTCGGGATACTGCGAAATCACAGTTTGGATCAGCTCTGAATCCGGTATTGGCGGATTGAGGCTTTTCCCTTTCTTAACCAGTTCAAGAAAATAATCTATCATAGAGACGCCTCTTCCCGCGTCAAACCTGCTCTGATTAATTTCCTTCCTAATTCTTTGTTGTTGTCTTTGTCCCCAGTATCTCTCCGAAAATTTTTCTCTGAATTCCTCATAAGTGACATTATCCCCTAGGGCCACTAGCGCCCAGTTGAGTGGTCGGCTCTTTAGGCTCTTTCGTACGACAGTCATTTTTAAGTCATCCGGCACCCCTCTTACTCTAAAGTACGTTTCTAGCTCACTTATGTAGTTATGTGGGTTTGAAAATTCAACCTCATCAAAAATAGGGTAACCAATCTCATTCAAAATGTGAGTGGGGTACTGGGGACGGCCTAAATATGCCTTGTCGTTTACACTTATCAACTCACTACGCACGTCATCACGTGAGGTCTGACATTCCTCACTGACACTATTGTTGACATGTCTTACATTTATGTTACTACCTGATGCCGGGCTCTCACTTGTGCCCTCTTGTCTAGGAACTGCACGGTCCGAGCTGTTATGTCCGCTTAAATTTGCGGGACTACCCCCATTTAGTACGTCGTTTATTGTGTTTAGTTTACTTCTTAATTCTTCCAAACATTCGTTATCCGCCCTTTCTTTATTCTTTATGGCTCGCTTGAGACCGTCCACTTCCTGATCCATCTCACCTATTTTCTCTTCCACCGAATTCTGAATTTCCCGAACCTTCTCCACTATCGTTTCCTCAACAGCTGATTTTAGGTCGCTATTCTCTCTCACAGCGTTATCTCTAACTCTGACTTCTAAATCCTTCATACTTTCTGACATCCTATCCATAGCTATCTTCAGTTGGTACTCCATTCCGTTCCCATTCTCGGATAATTTCCCCTCTAGCTTCTCTATTTTGTCTTCCATCTTGTTTCCTCTTTCCGCTAATTTTGCAATATGATCTCTAATCTCTCTCGAACTTTCCCCCAATCTATTTTCCATTTGTTTTATCTGCTCTCTACTTTCCCTCAGAATCTGCTCTCTACTTTCCCTTGAGTTATTCTCCAATTTAGTTTCCATTTGTTTTATTTGTTCTCTACTTTCTCTTGAATTGTTGTCTAATTTAGTTTCCATTTGTTTTATTTGTTCTCTACTTTCTCTTGAATTATTGTCTAATTTATTTTCCATGAATTGTCTCATCTGCTCCCATAACTGTTCTAGCGTCATTTCCCCTCTGCCACTGTCTCTACTCTGTTGCTTTTCCACCGTTCGCTCTCCCTCTATTTCCTGTCCTGCGTTATTCTCGACCTCCTCCCTAATTTCCATAATTTCCTCGTCCTTCCTTTGCTCAATGGTTCCCTTGTTTCTATTTCCTCGTCTTTCTCGTATTTTCCTAACTACCTTACTCCTATGGCTACGTAGTATCATCTATATGCTATTCTGTCATCTATCCGACGCTTGCTTTCCCGATAATAATCTAACTAGGCCTGTATTTGCACTCTCCTCACTTCCAACAAATTACGCAATACACTTATTTCACTTTCCCCCAAAATATCACACACAAAAAAAAAATACATATATATATACACCCGAAATATCACACCAGAAATTGAAACATATACACTTTATAATTATTCCCCCAAAATATCATATACATATATACACATATATTCATCTTCTATTCATACTTGCCACCGCCTCTCCGAGTTGCATTCTCTGGTGGTCCCCGTGTTGTCTTCTCTAGTGTTGTCGTGATTTCGCGATGGCTTGGTTCTGTTCCCGCCTTCCAGCGTCGTTCCTCGGCTATGCAGGGCTGAAATGCTCCGTCCGGTCCTCCGCGTTGTTTGGTGCTGTGTTCGCACCCGGGGCCGGTCACTGGAACAGCTGTCTTCCTTCGAGCCCCACGTTGGAAAGCGCCATTTGTGGGTGGGGGTCGTTATTGAGGCCCCACGTTGGACGCCATTTGTGGGTGGTGTCGTTATTGAGTTCCCACGTTGGACGCCATTTGAGGGTGAGTGGTTATTGGGACCACACGTTGGGCGCCATTTGATGGTGGGTGCGTCTCGATGTTGCGTGAGATTCACTCAGGGTAGCCGAGGTACGGTTGTGGTGTAGGTTGATGTCGGGAATAATCCCAAGCCGGCTACTTATATAAAAGGCAGTGTAAATACCAAAACTATAAGTTTATTGTCGTATTCTCTTGGTAAACCCTAGAGTATGTATTTCCGGCTGATTTATAATTCAATCGTTGGTCGCAATTCGGTATCGACTCAGTTGCAGCTCTGAATAAGCTCTATCCGATACTATAAATTCAATACTCTGTCCCGTACACTACGATCGAAGCTCCTAAACGTTGGCGAGTAGTCTCGCCGATGACAAAGTTCAATCTATCGAGTCTTCGCCTGAAGAAAGACTATTAAGTTGGGCCGCCGACACCAAAAAAACTCAGTGTGTCGTGCCGCCGACACAATGAGAAGTTGTGATCGTGCCCTGTATGTAGGGCCGCCGACACGATGAGATCTTGTGATTGATCTCCGCTCCCCGTCACCCTTATTTATAAAAACCTATCCTACGCTAAAACTAACTATCCTATTGGTTAAAAACTACGTCACTAACTGGCCTAAAATCTATTCCCTATTGGTCCAAAGTGACCTCATAAGCTGGACCAAGATCTCTTCTTATTGGGCGCGAAATATGTCATCTCTAAATTTAGACTTTGGATTTCCCATAACCTCAAATTAGTTTGTATATCTCACAAGAATACCCGATCTTTGGAAAACCCAAGCTTGGCAGTATCTTTCCCACGGGTCTAGTCCGACTTCGGCTTTTATGCTTCATCGAGTCTCTATACGAAACCCCGCTCAAGGTGGCCCTAAATCTGTCCGATGCTGACAAGTGTCGAAACACCTGTGTGGGGAAGCTAATTCTAACGAAGTCGCCAGAACATCCCCGCGAATACATGTAATAAAATATGGAGATATCACTTCGCTAATAAATCGGTCTCTCCCTCTCCTAATTACTGCTTCAGCCTATAATGATAGTAATTAAGAATCGAGTATGGATATTTATGAAACGAGCGCAAGCGAGTTTCATAATTTTCATACGAGCTTCTTAATTATCATTATAGGCGAGTTTCATACGACTTTTTATGCTCGACCATATTTCTAACTTGAAATTACCGGTATTCAGATGTATACATTTTATTTGTAGGTATCTGACAAGATCCGAAGTGACCTTGTTCTAGGTCGTGAATTGTGAGATGTGCGCAGACGCGAAAGTATTGATTTATTCCGAGGAACAATAATGTCATTGACCTTGACGTAGTCCCGTTAAACTTGATAATATTATAACCTTGATTATTGAATTCGACATTGAAAAACGAGATGACAAATTGAATTTATTTGAATATTATTTACAATTAACGCTAATTATTATAGTAACAGAACATAACCTTCTGCGACAGTATTGGATTTCCAGCCTCCGTGACTTTTCGCTAATTCTCTTTCGATTGCATATCCGAGAATAATCGATACTTGCGGTTTTATAACGGTACAAAGCTGACTTGTCATTGGCTGAACACATGTAAGCTGAGTTATCATTGGCTGAAGATCTGTACTTTAATGAGTAGGTGTACTTTAATGACATGCATTAAAGGACTGCTACCGGGTGTATAATAAGTACATTTCGGCATGGTCGAGCATAAAAGCTTGTAAGCTCTCATATATTTGTCGGAATACTTCAGCTATTATTACTTAAGAAGGAGTCACAGGATATATTACTTTTGAGGACCTTGCAAAAGAAGAGATAACCGAGCTCTTGGCGTCTAGCACACAGGCTTCGACAATTAAAGTACCGTCAATTATCATAACTATATCTTGGAACACAACTATGGTCCATTACACAACTATTCAAAGAACATTGTAGAAGTAACATAGACCGTTCGTAGACAGCTGTAGTGACTTGATTTCAAACTAAAGTACAGCAAAAATATAGTTAAACGAGGTACTATGTTATGGAGTACAAAATTTGAATAGACCATAGTTGTGTTCCAGGACCATAGTTATGGGAAATGACGGTATTCGTATTTTCTCTCATGACTAAAAAAAATAATCTTATATTCCTGTACTGTATAAATAGCTACCTCGCCTCTCGAATTCGTTACCTAATGCCGTCAGGGACTGCCGGACTTTATCACAATTCAAAATTAAATTGGAAAATTTTGTCTTATTTAATGCTTTTTAGGTATTGCTAGAAGTGTTGATTTGTTTTTGTTTACTCTAGAATTAAAATTGCAAGTTTCTTGTTTAGGCCTATGTTAGTTAATTAGTTAGGGTACAATTAATTATGATACTTAATCACTCATTTAAAGTTTGTGTGACTGCAACCTGTGTATATTTTTGTGTGGCTTTACTTTGTTTATAGTGTATTTTTTTTTCATTTTTATTTCTATTATTGTATTTGTATTTCTGGTGGTGTGGAAGAGAAGGCCTGATGGCCTTAACTATAACTTAACTATATAACTATAGAATAGATAAATAAATAAATAAATAAATAAATAAATAAATAAATAAATAAATAAATATACCTGGGATTAATGGGCAGAAATCTGAAGAATCAAAAGATATAAATTTTCTTTGTATATTTTCTAATTTAGCTGAATCAGTAAGTTGTAATCGAGTTCCAAACTAGAGAAGCATATGAGTCATTCCACGTCAAGTCGCACAAAATTATACAAATTTTGACCTTCATATTTCTGATTGCGTTTATATTTTTTTACCAACTCTATGGGTCTCATAAACCAACAAGTGTATTTTTATTTCGTTCTAAGTCCACATGTTCTTAAAGTATTACATGTTAAAATTCGTTAAAAATGTTACACAATGCAACATTTAAAGCGTCATATTTCTGACGATATTGATGTTAAAATGTTTTTGAAAACTGCATTTAAAAGCTTAAAGTGGCGTCTTTTATTAAATATTTACTAACTAATTTCAATATAATTATTTCAAATATTTTTTTTATAATTCAATTTTTAAAACATATACATCAATGTGAAATAGCCCTATTAAAAATCTAAAAAAATGCCTACTAGTTGCACTGAAGTATTCTTAATAATTCCAGAAAAAATCAGAATTGGATCTCCAATAGTTTAATGGAAATTTAATTACTTATGACAATGTGTAGCGGTCGGCGCAGCAGCAGTGGACGGGAAGCGTTAAAGCGCGCTAAGAGGTTTATCGGCGCTGGATAATTGACTGAACGTTGCAACATTACACCCAGTACAGATCAAATTACTCGAGGAAACACTGCTAATTTACTTATTATGATATCTTCAAATAATTGTACATTATGCTTTTCAAATGTTTCTTTTCATTCACATTTTAAATTTTCATTCGCCTATCTTCTTTCTTGAAAGAAAATTGTTTTAGTAAATCTTCAGTTTTTTGACAACGGAATGAAATAATATAATTTTAACGTACCAGTTATTGGTTTTAGATTATGGTATCTGGCCTGCAAATTTTCAGTGTGGTTTTTGTGCTTATTGAATGGACAAAATATAAATGACACGTTAGAAAAGTTTTTTGTGACTAATGAAACAGTGTTTTTTTTTTTTTTTTTGGTGTTGTTATAGGATCTTGTATAGGCTAACTCTCGTGGCAAGTCTTTTAACTGTATCTCCAATGCCAACACATGGACCTTTACCATGCGACATTGCAAAGAAGTGTCATTCAGCACTAATTCCATAATCGTCCTCATGTAAGCAATTATTTTTAAAATTCTTTTTTTTTTTTTTTTTTTGTATTGTGAATGTGATCCATTGGAAAAGTAGATGATTTTTTTCATATCGTTGAATTGTTGCTTTAAGAAATTGATTGCTTCGGATTGAAAAAAGTGAAAGGGATCGGTGTCATGTTTCATGGTTTCTGAGATGACATTACTTTTGTAACGAATTTCTGTATCTCCTTTGAAATATACTACGAAAGGATTTATTTATTTATTTATTTATTTATTTATTTATTTATTTATTTATTTATTTATTTATTTATTTATTTATTTATTTATTTATTTATTTAAATATACAGAATAAAGAATATAATTACAAATAAGAGAAATAGAAATAAAACAATACAATCAATATAAAAAAGGAGATGCAGTAGTATTAACAAAATTTGAGACCGAATGAGCAGCGCTCGTGTTCGGTCACAGTTCAGATATAATATTAATAGGCCTATAAGAGAATATAATGTAAAATAAAGTAGGAAGTAAAATTAAAATTGTACTGTATTGTGGCTTGGCATATGTTCCAATGCACACCTTGTATTGAATCTTGTATTACAAATGCATAATTTTCAGAAAATTCTCCAATAACTATGTAATTTTCAGGTTGTACTTTCTTTGCATTCCGTAAAAAATAAAATATGGCTGACTTTTGAATGGATGATGATGCATCTTCTACATAAAAAACTTAACATGCTAGGGAGCCTTTTACATTTGAAACTTTTCACGGCGGTATTGTTTTGTTGTATCTTTCTTTTCTTGATAGGGGATTCTATTGACATCAAACTCTTGTTTAATTCCTCAATATTACTGATTTCTAGCACTGTATCCATAGAACTGCTAGAAGAAATACTGGGATAATCACTTTCTCTGTCCGCACTTTCATTTGATTCATGTTTATTAATATCACAAGAACAACCGGCTTCACATATAATTTCACCTGACCTATGCGGAAATTTATTGATTTTTACGGAACAAATCACACATTTGCACACTCAAAGACTCCTTTAAATTGAGCTTTATCAATAAGTCGCGACTTACGCGTCTTAGTGTACTTTTCTTTTTAAAAGCGTGATTAGGAAGGTAAATGGATTTAAACACTTGTTATATATTACGCGATCTTTACCATCACTCATGTTGTATAGAAGTCACGTCACTGCGCGAAATTCAAACCGAAACTGATTATTTTTCTCTCATACCATCTGTTTACTGCCATAAAGTTTACTGCCTTACCCAGTCTTGCTATCATCAAACACTTCGCTATATTACAGTATAAACTGTGAAGGGCTTCCCCCTGAGCTGACAATAATAAAATAATTTTAGATAAGATATTTACTGTTCCTTAAGGTATTAATTATTTGATGATTAGTATGGTGACATCAGATGCAACGGGAAATTTCCACGGGCAGCCTTCTAGCCTATGGCTGCAAGCAGTTCATTAGCTGGGAATCGCGAGCGCGTGCATGCCTACGGAAAATAAATTGTTACAAATGTATGGGTGCCGATCCCATATTTATAAATGCAGTAGTTTACAGATAATACATCAGCGAACAAGTCTATATTTTTTCAGATTTTTAACTTGGCTATTTAATACAGTAATTTTGCTTTGAAAAAGAATGATTCAAAAAATAGACCAAATCTTAAATTTATTTGTGATAGGCCTAAAGTAATAAAAAGTGTTGTATTTCGTCTTTCAAATGCGCCAAACCGCAAATCTCAATTATATGTAGACACAAAGTTCCAAACGAGTTTATGTAACAGTGCGCGCATAATTTGCGTAACTTCAAATATTCATAACTACACAAATAATTAATAATTGTGAAAATAAAAAAATACGGGTCTCCTTATTTGATGTCTGGAATTCATGAAAAAAAAATTCGACCATTTCCGAGAAGGTCGTGTTTTATGCTGTGCGATTTGACGTGGAATGACTCATATTCAAGTTTCGATCGCATCAATGCAGTAGCAGTAGCAGTAGCAGTAGTAGTAGTAGTAGTAGTAGTAGTAGTAGTAGTAGTAGTAGTAGTAGTATTAGTAGTAGCAGTAGTAGTAGTGGTGGTAGTAGTAGTAGTAATAATGATAATAATAATAATAATAATAATAATAACAACAATTATAATATTCATAGTTTTCTTCCCAAGGAAGGTCCTTTACTGCAAACCTAGCATTCTCCAATCTTCCCTATTTTCTGTCTTCCTCTTTGTCTCCGCAAATGCTCATAAATGTAAATCTTCTTCTGATCAGAACTCTTCTCTCGTTTACCATTCCTTCCAGTGCATCCATCAGCAGACAGTTTAATAATAATAATAATAATAATAATAATAATAATAATAATAATAAAAATCAGAAGTATGATTAGTGAAATGTGTTACTAGTCAGCAATATATGCAATGGATGGGAAAAGGAACTTACCACCCTGTATCATTATTTCCTAGCTTAGTTGCCTCATGAGTGATGTCCTATTGGTTGCTATAATGGTTCAACCTGTCTCCAGACAGCTGACGAAATAATAATAATAATAATAATAATAATAATAATAATAATAATAATAATAATAATAATAATTATAATAACAGTCACACTAATAGGTTTAATTCGAGGTGGAACAGCCAATGGCTGGCGAAGGACGAGCAGATGATTCTGGTTTCATGTCTTCATCCCTCAGCCGCGTCTGTCATTCACTGCTATCATTATAGTTTTCTACTCAAGTGATCCGTGTTTCATGAAGTTTGTGGAAGGTTTTCTTCGGCGAACACAGTTTCCCCCTTTCATTCCACTATCACTCTCCATCTTCCCAACATTTCTCTATCATCTGCAATATTTACAAAGAATGCGGGGCGAAGTCTTGGGGATTGTACGGATTTCCAATACTGAAGCTTGAGACTCCGAGCTCTAGATTTTCTCAGTATTCATTTGAAAATGGAACATGAATCTGGCCAGTACTGAGACAAGATGGCTTATCTGTCGGCATCGCATTCAAGAATGCCACCCAGACGACCTGTCGGACTGGAACAATCTTCGCATATCCAGGTCTCTGAATGCAACCTGGGTCTGGTCCTCAAAGAGCCAAGCAAATTTCATATCCTTCAGCGGAGGTGAATGATGATTTAATCAGTGTGGAGGTAATGTGTGGTAAGCACGATGATTCGTCAGTCGTTATACCTGATTTACAAAACCGGACTACGATATTCAAGTAGGTTAGCTCGGTTTCCAAATTTTTCTCTATGATAGGAGGGGACTGGCCCCATAAACTGGTCGTAACTTCACAAGAGAAAAATTCGTCCCGTGAGTACATGAACAAAAGCCCACTCCGGACCGCTAGTCCAAGCTATGACGTCTTAAACTACGCTACGATGAAGGAACTTGCGGTTTTATAGCTGTTCCATAAATTTTCCTATTCACCACTGAAGTTCTCCGAGACCTCTGTCATCTGCATTAAGCAATCTTTATATGAATCAAACAGTACATGCAGGGATAGGAAAATAAAAATACCATAGGGAAGTAGAATAGGGAAAGGAATACAAGGAAGCCCTTTATCACCTACACTGTTCCACATCTAGTTAGAGGATTTAGTGCAGAACTGCTTCCAAAACATAGGAGGGGTGATAGGTGGAGGAAGACAAAGTGCATGAGATTTGCTGATTATATGGTGTTGTTAGCAGAAGAGGAGATTATATTAACGGATATGCTACTAGAGACAAGTAAGAACAGTATGGGATGAAGACAAATGCAGACATGACGAAGACCATGGTTATGGGAAGAAAAATAAAGAAGGTAAACGTGCGAATTAGAAATGAGGCAGTAAAACATGTGGATAATTACAAATACTTAGGATGTACTATAAGTAGTAACATGAGCTTTTGCCAGGTAGTCAAGAGGAGGATAGCAATGGCAAAGGAAGCTTTTAACTCTTTGCAGCATAGTGATTGATCAGAAGAACCACAGCTTTCTTTCTTTCTTTTTTTCTTTCTTTCTTTCTTTCTTTCTTTCTTTCTTTCTTTCTTTCTTTCTTTCTTTCTTTCTCTACAATTATAGCACCGATGTTCCACCATGGAATCACTTCTTGAGGATACATAGAGATGCCATCTGTGTTTTGGAACTGTGTGCAGAGTCAATATTTTGAAAAACATTGATGGAAGCTTTGTTATGATCCATGATATGAAAAGCATAAAAATTACATTTGTGTTGCAAAGGGTAGAAAAAGGAACATCTTCTGCGGTCCTTTGAAAAAAAAACTAAGGAAGAGACTAATCAAATGCTTTGTGTGAAGTGTGGAATTCTATGGGGCAAAAACACAGACGCTACCTTCAGTGAAGGGAAACGACTAGAAGCATTTGTAATGTGGAAGGAACCTGTGAAATAGACGGACAGAATAAGGAATGAAGCTATACTAGAAATATTAGGTGAGAAAGAATAATGATGAAACAGATCAGAAAGAGAAGAAAAAAAAATTGACTGGGTCACTGGCTAAGAAAAAGCTACCTATTGAAGAATGCAGTGAAAGGAAACGTGAACGGGGAAAAAAGTTCTGAGAAGAAGAAGATACCAGTTGACAGACAACATAAGATACATGGATCACATGCGGAGACTAGGAGGAAGGTTGAAAAGAGGGGCTGAAAATGGTGGGCTTTCATTGAAAGACAGAGAACTTTGAATAAATGAAAATTAATCAGTGATTTCCATTTTATGACTGTGATTGCCTATGTGCTGTTCTATAAATAGTTTTGTCCGTACCATAACTGCCCCTATCCGCCCCTCTACACAATTTCAATTGCAACACAGTATAAACACTTCTGAAATAGGAACATGACATAGGACACTGACATGAATAATCATTCCATGTAAGGAGAAAAAATTGACTCTTCATATCATTACTGTTCCTTTATTTGTTACAATTGAACGGAGTTACGCAATAAGAGACCAAGCGCCAGAAACCTGTTTCGAGATATTGGCCATTGAAATAAATCTGTTTTTTTTTTATTAAACTTTTTATGCAAGAAGTATTATAACATTCATACTATTACAAAAAATAGCACAAATAATACCGATTTTTGATGAGACCAGTAGTTGAATTAATATTTAAAAGCAAAATAAATAATTAAATAAATTTTATGCAATAAACGAATTTTTGCTTATAAATAGCAGCAAAATTCAGATATCACATTCTTGATTTTTTCCGAGTTAAAGTAGCCTGCCATCAACAGATTTGTGCAAATATCTCTTTTTTTTTTTAAATTGTCGGTTGGTCTATTATTGCGTAACTCCGTCGAATTATCACCATTTAATATATGTTAAAAATTGACTTAACGTTTTCGAATAAGCGTCTGTTGCATTTGATTACTTAATGACTTTTAGGAGCGATTATTTGTTTCCGTGTGCAAGCATAATTCCACTTGCTTGTAAGCGGCGAGAATGGATGTCGAAAACGATGGGTGGCGTTTGTTCTTACGTACATAATTGTTTCTGCATTGGTAGGTAATCTTTACAGCATATCGTCGTTGTTACTGCAATAACTCCTATGTGCAAAATATACAAGTTTTCAGTAGGAGGAAAAAACACATTTATTCATTCTATGGCAGCCGTACATAGGAGATTGTGAATTCTTACATTTTCGAAACAAATAAATATAATTACACATAGGAGATTTTATTATTTCCTGTATCACTATTTAAGTTATACGATGAAAGAGTAATGGAACGGAGAAAAATTCTCTCTGGCGCACGTAGAGCTGAAAACCCGGGTTCAAATCCAGGCGCGGGAGAGAATTTTTCTCCGTTCCATTACTCTTTCATCGTATGATGACGCAGAATATCTGCATGGAAATATCATATGTACTTCGGTACATTAAAATAATATATATGATATGCGTAAATCACTTCGTGATTTAAGACGGCGCTTATTCTTTCGGATCCCGGCCAACTAGTCACTCATAACGAGTGCACCTCAGCACATGTGTGGACTTCAGTCCTACGTTCATAGACATCTATGACGTAGTGCAGAGGGCGGCAACTAGAGGGAACCCAAGAGTTGGAACTTAATCTGAGACGATTCTGTCCGACGCCGGGGTGGTTATCCGGTGTGGCTTAGTGGATGAAAGCATCAGCACGTAGAGCTGAAAATCCGGTTCAAATCCCGGCGCCGGAGAGAACTTTTCTCCGTTCCATTACTCTTTCATCGTATGATGACGCAGAATATATGCATGGAAATATCATATGTGCTTCGGTACATTAAAATAATATATATTATTTAAGTTATTTAATAGAGCAAAAATCTGAAAATCGATGAATATGTCACATAGGAGTTATTGTAGGAACAACGACGATATGTGCCATGAAGAGACCATTACACACAATTTTGATCGTCATAACAACACATTCATAAATTTGGATTGCATAAAATTATATTTCCTAAGCCTGTATCTTGTAATTTATAGTGATAATAATAAAAGTAATATATTTTTTAATAAATATTGCAATAAATGTCCGTGTTCTTGTACGAAAATGCAGCACTAATTTCTAATTCATTTTGTTTTACATTAATGAAGGATGCTAGAGGTTGTCCCTATGTCACTAATTGTGTATCAGATAGAAACATCCTGAATTAATGCCGCATTATGTTGCAACAAAACAGTGCTCCATTGTAATTTAAGCCGACACAAGTGTTCAACTTTTTCATGATATAGCAGTGAGTGCTTCCATTAAGTTTTCAGCGGCCACAGCAACAATTCACAGTGAATGGTCTGATAATACATAATTGAACAAGGATATGTGGCTTTCATGTAGTAATTTGCTGTGGTCAGTATTCATTTTTGTTTCCATTTACTGGTTTAAATCGTGGAAACGAATGATGTGAATTTTAAATATGAGGTAGTGGATAACCTATTAAATTAATGATACGATTCATATATTAAAATAACATACAGTTACTTCTCATTACCTTTCCATTATATAGGTGGTGAAAGTAATTTAGAATTTTAGTTGACACAGGAAATGGTGCAAAGCTATAAAATAGAAGACTAGGGCGATACAATTCCTCTTAGAAACGTTTTTAATTAAAATTATTTCAGCAAAATTAAACTTCAATGTAATCCAGACCTACGCAATTTACAGATCCTTAAGTTTAAAAATAAATTGAAAATGTTTGTATGATATTTGTTTAATTTTTATAATTATTTTAAGTGTTACCAGCATTATACGTTACTGATATTTATTGTATTTATCTGATGCATGTAACCTACAAGAAAAAAACATTGTAATAAATATATATATATATAAGTTTCTTAATTAATAACAGTGTATGTTTCCACATAAATGATTTCTTAGCATCGCCACAGATACACTTGATTGTACTTGTCACAATCTCTGCCACTAGAGTGTTCTTAAAATTTATATTTTCTCCGCCATTCATAAAATATTTTGATAC
This sequence comes from Periplaneta americana, assembly GCF_040183065.1. Taxonomy (NCBI): domain Eukaryota; kingdom Metazoa; phylum Arthropoda; class Insecta; order Blattodea; family Blattidae; genus Periplaneta; species Periplaneta americana. The sequence continues at coordinate 74,732,878 of NC_091129.1, read as the reverse complement.
GATACCTTTTGCACCAAAGGGGAGATCTATAACTTGATTAATATAGTTCAGTATTATTTGTATTTATCCTGGTAATAATTAACAGTTTGACTCATAGACTTTTCAGCATTAACCTCCTATGATTGTATGATAGAAGATTCGAACAGAAGGCTAGGATGTAGACCAGGCATGTCAATTGATGCCCACAGGAGGAAGCGCGCGCTTTAAAGCCTAGGAGAGCCTGAGCGCTTTACAGCGGAAAGGAAAGAGACAGACGAAAGAGGTGGTATATGCCGCTTGGTCGAGCTATATTCAGGGATGGCCAGCACTGATTCAATAGATAAAGGGAAGAGAACTTATTAAAACTGTATCCATGTTAATTTTTAGATTTGACTGAAAAGTATAAGTGCATTATAAGAATGTAAGTTTTAATTTTAATGCTCATTTTTCACAAGTTTGATTTTTTTATTCAAAAAAATATTTTCTCAACTTTTCGTATAGAAAAGTGACATTTTCAGGTATAGGCCTATTTATTTAGTAGCCTTACAGAATGTTTTCGTAAATCTAATATACCGTATATACGTATTATTGAAGATAGTGTATTGAAAATTTTAAAAATATTTGCATGGAAATTGTTTGTAAGGAAATGAATTAACAAAGCAACTACTGTTACATCATAAGCAAAAGATACGTGCCCATGTGTTGCAAAAATGTCAGCTTTATAGCTTCATCAGATTTCGAGAAAATAATTTAATATTCTGATGATAGGAATTTGCTCACAAATATCACCTTAAAAGCATAATGCGATAAGAGTTTTGTTAAGTAATATCAGTTACACTTAAAACAGATACAGTACCTAGGTAACTTTGCTTTGTGCTGTAATATTGTTTTGATTAGTTTATTGATTACTTTTGTAAGGCTAAAGATACCATCAATATACATTCCAACTTATCATGTCATACTCAATCTCTTTCTTTGGAATATCACTTTCTTCTTTATGAATGATGTGTTTCATCCACTTAATACAGTATAAACTATGGAATTTAAGTGAATATTCCTTCTTAACTCTCTATTATGTTATTAAGATTTAAAACACAAGTGCAATATTAAGAAATCAGCGTTAGTACTATTGTTTTACAGATAATACAGATAATATTAAACAGAAAGAAGCCATATAAAAATAACAACATAAGATTTCACGTTCCGTTTGAAGTTTGTGCACCACTGTTTTCTTAATCCAACAGGTTGCTTATTCATATACACAACCCTTCCTCTTTCCATACTTAGCCTTGCTGCCCGCGCAAGACGTCAAGGTCAGAAAAATGCGCTTGCTTTGACATCACTGATGTAGACCTTCGGCTCCCCCTCCTACCATAATACATAACACAATGTCAATACGGCGGTTGCTGTCGTCTGCGATACAACGAACTTTTTTTGTTGATTTCGATTTCGTTATTTTTTTTTCTGGTTGTTAATATGCTTATAGAATTTTAAGGAACCCGAAGGTTCATTGCCGCCCTACATAAGCCCGCCATCGATCCCTATCCTGTGCAAGATTAATCCACTCTCTATCATCATATCCCACCTCCCTCAAATCCATTCTAATATTATCTCACTTTGGAGGTTCCGAAACCCTTTGAGGCGATCCCTGAACTCATCTCGCCAAATACCATTTCGCTGTTACAAAACATTTCACAAACGCTGGATAACCGAGATCAGTTGTTCCAACATTGTAAATGTTCACCGCTGTGGAGTAACAGTTAGTATGGCTGACCGTGAAACGAGCGGACCTTGGTTGAAATCCTGGATGGGGCAAGTTACCGAATAATGTTTTTTCTGGGATTTTTTCTCAACCCAATAAGAGCAAAATATGGTGGGTAACTTTTGGAACTGGACCTTGGAATCATTTCGCTGACATCACCTTCATCTCATTCAGACGCTACATAACCATACTAGTTGATAAAGTGTCGTATAATAACCAATTTAAAACATTGTTAAATAACCGATTAAAAGTAATAGCACACGAACAACAGAGCCCATATTAATTTCAGATGTGCAATAAAATATTATTAGTTGCACATAATGGTAGTTCCAACCATGGAAACCCTGGAAAAACTGATAAAACAGAAGATAATTATTTACATCCCTGCTTCCAGGTGTGACGTATTCGCATCTGCTTCTGTTTGGCTGCCAGATTTATCGTTTCTTTAGTCCGATTCTAAAGCGTCTGGTTATCTGGGTCGGATATCCGACGCCACGGAGCTCCGGGACGCTGTGGGATGGAGTCACCGTATGGCCTCAGCGGTTCTGCCAGACTCGCTACCGTCTTTTGTCCCTTGTGACAAGCAAATAGTTCCTTCCTTCTGAATCTGCTGCCGGGTTCGTTACCGGCTGCTCCTGAGGGGCTTCAGACGAGTGAAAGCTAGACGCACACTGAATCGAGCTGCTACTTTCAAAAACTGTACGGTTACACAAGTTTAGAAATATTGTAAAACTATAAATTGGAAAGAGTTAACATAGATGACGAACTCGAAATATAATTAGATAATAAAGCAGAGTACATGAGTCGTCTAGTGCAAAAGTCAGTTATAGTCCCGTCGCTCTTATTTCCAGCAGCCAATCACGTTGCAGGTCGGCTACATTTAAACGTGTGCGTCTTATCATTCGCTGCTGAAGACGTTGGTATGAGAGACGATAGTATAATTCCTGTTCAACATGTAAATATTTCTGTTTGTATTATATTTTTATAGCTCAACTGATGAATAATATCTTTATATTTGTAAGTTTAATCATCTGATTGCTATGTACTGTATATTTTTTGTAGAGCCACCAATGTTGCTCAGTCGGCAGACTCGCTAGCCTGCTGATCCGGAGCTGCGCTCGGGCTTGGGTTAGATTCCCGTTTGATTTTATTATATGGTTGAGTTTTTCCGAGGTTTTCTCTAACCTAAGATTGTTTAATACTAAGATTTATCGAAAATCATCTGTCAAGTGATGTTGATTACTGGGATCCGGATGATTGAAGTGAAATGCAAATGTTTTAATAAAAATGAAACTGAATCAACAAAGCCTTCTTGACTAGTAACAGTCCACAGAGTACAACGATGATTCCATAGTTGGCACAACTGATACCGGTAACAAGAAAACATAATCATAAAACACTACTGCCATCTAGCGTAATGTTGAGATGGTACAATAATACATTTGAAGACAGTTGCATTTTCGTAAGCCAATTAATATTTTATTGTATTGAAGTACTTTCTTACTTCTAATCTGTATATAGTTTCTTCTAATCGTGTAATAGTCAATTAAATCCCACTCGAGTTTTGATTTTCTCTAGATAAATCAAAACCTCTAGTGAGATTACTGTTGAAAACATTGAACTCAACTGGAATTCGTAGACATACAGTTAATACGGCGTAAGTCTAGCGTTAAGGTCATCACGAGCAAGGAATATACTCAGTCTGAACAAGAGAAAGAGAAAATTTGACTTCATTACCGAGAATCGAACTGATGTCGCTGGATCTGTAGCTGGATCTGTTACTTACACGGCATAATGATAATCACAATATTGTATAATTAAAATTCTATTATAATAGAAATTACGAAGAAAATAAGAAATATCTCACTATATTTAGAACTTAAGAGAGAGAAGTTTTAGAATCACCCTGTAAGTCGTGAAGTTAACATCTGGCCCCGGTAAATAAAATAAGCGCCTTCCAGACAAATAAAATACTGCAAAGGGGTCCCTGGGTATCGAACTTGTCGCTACCATCAGCTACATCTTTATCGTTAACATTCATTGTCTAAGGCCCGCTTTAAACAACAAACTTCGACAAAAGACAACGACAATAAAAGTGAATTTCTTTTGAGATAAAGTGGAATTCTTTCTAACGTCTGTCATTATCCACAAGTTCTAAATGACGTCTACTTTAATCAATACAATCATAAAACACTATTTCTTCAAGTTTTCAGAATGGTTATTTTCTTAAAAGAAAGAGTCATAAAGATTTTTAGTGTCCGTTTTAGTACTTGAAGTTAAGATTGTACCGTGTGATCGCCAATAAGGTAGAATTCTGTCCTTATTTCTTCTCCGTATTCTTTTTCTTCATTGTACCATAGAGAAATCAGACGTGACAACTTATGGAATTGAAATCTTTCTCGTAGGAGAAACTAAAGATGATCTACAATTACTTATTGTTAGCCTACATGTATGTATGTATTTATTTACACTGCAAGTGGGCAAGCACCCGGTGGCAGTGGTATATACAATATTAACAATACACAGTTAAAATGATAAGCTATACACAATAAAATTTACAATACATAATACAATTTACAACACATATACAATTTTATACACAATACAATAAGAATACACAATACAATTTAACACAATAATAATAAAACATAAAATAAAACACCTAATTTTACAACACAACCTACATAATTATGTATAGGTCCTACATAACTTTTTAATAGTCTTTCACTTTACTCTCATCTCATTCCCTGTAGTGGCACTATGACGCATTTCACTGACACTTTAGCACACATTTCACTGACACTCTGTAACACATTTCACTGACACTATAGAACACATTTCATTGACGCTATAAATTATCACTGATCGGAACTGTTCACTGCACTGTAAAACCATAACTTCACTGACTCACCTCGCTTCACTGATACAACAGTTCAAATAAGTCAAATAATTGCATTCTTATGCATACTTATAAACAGAACTACATTTAAACTAAACATTTCTAGTCTAAGGCCCTCTTACACGCTTGTTTTAAATAATTTACAATTCAAACCAAGGAAGTAAACTCGTCAGGCTAGATAAATACATGTCACCTTAAAGAAATTAAATGTTGAATGTCACCTTAATTTTAATTTTCACTTTATACACAACTTTTTATATTATTCTTGAATCTCCTTAGGGAAGGACAGCCCTCAAAGACCGCTGCAGGTAGGTCATTCCAATCATTTATAGTTCTATTTAAAAATGAGAATTTACCTACATCCGTTTTCTGTTTCCTAGATTTGATTTTAAAATCATGATCGTTCCTACCATAGTACGTTGGCTTTTGTAACCGAGCCGTTATGTCTACCCATGCTTTCTGACCTAGATGTGCTCTATACAATGATGTTATTCTAGTTTTCCTACGTCTGTTTTCCAAAGTTTCCCATTTAAGTTCTTTTATCGTATCGTTCCCATCTTCTCTTTTACCTTTAACAAATTTAGCTGCCCTATACTGGATTCTTTCTAAGGAATTTATCTGATATATTCTATAGGGATCCCAACACGTAGTTCCGTATTCCATTAACGGTCGCACTAATGTTAGATATGCTATTTCCCTCGATTTGGGGCTAGCCTTTCTCAAGATTCTCATAATAAAGTGAAGTGTCCTCCATGCTTTGCCTGTAACGTTATCAACATGCTCTCCCCAAGAAAGTTTGGAGTTTAAATACACTCCTAGGTATTTACAACATTGTTCTTGCGGAATTACAACACCACTGAATTCGTAATTAAGACTAGTCTCCTCTCGGGTTTTACAAAATGTTATAGATTTACTTTTAGAACCATTTATTTTCATCCTATGCTTTAACGCCCAGTTGTAAATGTTATTCAAGTCTGTTTGAATAGACTCTACATCTGAATTATTTCTAATCTTTCTATAGATAATGCAGTCGTCTGCAAATAGCCTCACATTTGATGTAATATTCTGGCATAGGTCATTTACGTATATTATAAAGAGTAATGGACCCAGAACGCTGCCCTGTGGCACCCCTGAACTTATATTTCCAATTTCCGATATTTCATGACCTACTCTAACTCTCTGGGTTCTACCGTTTAAGAATTCTTGGATCCATAGCACCACTCTTTTATCTATTCCTAGCCTACTTAACTTATCTATTAATATGTCATGTGGCACCAAATCAAATGCTTTCGAAAAGTCAATCACAACTGCATCGATTCTTCTGCCTCTATCTACCTCTTCAGCTAGATCCTGAACCAGCGACGTAATTTGACTATCACATGAGAAGCCTTCCCTAAAACCATGCTGGCGGTTGAAAAAACCAGTCTTTCGCATTTAGAACATGACGAATATAATCCGATATCAAATGCTCCATGACTTTACATACGACAGATGTAAGGCTAATCGGTCTGTAGTTTCCGACATCTAATTTATTTCCACCTTTATGTATGGGTACCACTATAGCTGATTTCCAGTCACATGGAATAGCTGCATTGTTTATGGAAACATGAAATATACGCATTAAGTATGGAATTATGGCCTCGGAACCTAATTTAAGAATCTCTGTAGCAATACTATCTGGTCCTCGAGACTTCCGATTTTTTAATTTCGTTATTCTCTCTCTAACCCCTTTGGAAGTTATTTTGAAAGTCGAATTTGGTTCACATTCACGGTCTGTGACACAACCACTCCTATCAGCGGGGTTATTATTATTATTATTATTATTATTATTATTATTATTATTATTATTATTATTATTGAAAACCGAAATGAAATAGGAATTTAATAAGTCGGCCTTTTCTTTGTCATCAGTTATACTTTCTCCGTTCTGATTTCGTAAAAGCACTACTCCTTCATTTTTCCCTTTTCTCCTGCGTACATAATCATAAAACTGTCTCCAATTGTTACTTTCATCTTCTTTTAAAATAGTTTTTAGAAAATTTTCCTGAGCTAACCTTTTTTCACACTCAAGTTTCTTAATTAATTCGATATATTTTTCCCAATGCTCATGGCTCCGTTTACGTTTGCTAAATGCGCGCCTTGTCTTTTTCTTTAAGTAGCGAATATAATTAGTGTAATATTCTGGGTCCGGATTTTTCTTAATTATTTTAGAAGGTACACATTTTACTAATGCCTCGAAAATTATACACTTAAATTTATGCCACACATTTTCCATATTTCCTTCAGTCCTTAGAAAGTCATCATGCTTTGGGAAAAATACAGAAGGCTTTTAGTTGGACTAATCACCAAACCATAAGCAATTAATTTATTAGAAAAACATTATGGGGACATAATTTTATAAATATATAGTGTGATCTATGAAAAGCTCCCATAAAATCCTATGAAAATTTTAATACCAATGCCTCAAACTGCACATGAAGTTTCCAAAATTTGTCCGTCAATTCTACTGAGTATCTAATTGAGTTAGATAATTTTTACATACCACTTCTGTGATAGTTTCCTATTTGTTACATATTACTCAAATTCCTAAGTAATGATTTTTTTACGTGTTAGAGTCAGATCATGCTAATATGGTGAATCTGTTACGTGGGCTCTTACACCACGGAGTTTTGCGGATAAATTCAATTGTTTAGTTCCTGAGAATCCAGTGAAGTCGAAAATTTACAGTAGCGTATTGTCAATGTGCGTTCATTTCATCCTAGATCATATATACCTAGATTGCTCGGCTTTATAGGCTCTGACGGTAACAACTTTTGTTAGGTTTACTATGCTGCCATCTAGTTGTTACATAAGGTGTCAAGTCATAACTTCCATTTGAATCGCATTAGCGACTGTATTGTCATCTCGTGTTCGTTTACGGTGGATGGGTGGCGATCCTGGCGGTTGTTCTCTTCAAAGTTCTGCCGATTTTAACATAGGGATGAGCTATCTGTTACATATATGATCTAAGGTTTCATGATCATGTACAACAGTGACTATAGTACAGTGAATATTTATTATTTCTACTATGAACACAATCCACGAGTTGGATGTAATTCCGGAATATAGGTCTACTTTAAAAATATATTTGAAATCATATAGTTCAATGTCATATTAGAAACATATGAAATACGTTATAAATTCATTGTAAATGTTAAACCGTGGCTTGTGGATTCTCCCATAAACTACCCTCCTCCCCATTTCTTCGTTTTATATATTACTGCTATGTTCTGCTTAATCTTCCAAATTTCTTCCTTCTAGAAGGTTTTCAATGAAACAGTTACTTTGGAAATATTGTAGTGATAATTCTTCTCAGACATTTTGGGTTATCCCTCTTACTTCTCGTATATATTTTTCATTTCTAACACTATCAACTCTTCATGTTCTGTATGGCCGTCTCCAAAAGCCCGTTGGTGATTTCAGCGGCTAGAATCGTTTGTGATTTTTGTGTTTGCAAAATTTCACATAAGTATTCTATCTATTTTTTAACAACTTCACTGTAATTACTGTTTTCCTTTCAGTTACATCCTTATCCCACAAAACATCATTTAATAATTAAATTTCCTTTGCTTCTTGTACATTCCTATTTTGAATGTCCATTTCCATTACCCCATTCATACTAAATATCGTTCCTAAATACAGGGCGACCCATAATTATGTTCAACTTATTATTCGTTTATCACAAGTAAATGAATTAACATGACAGGATCAAAGTAGCATGAACTAATAGTCCAGTCATTAGGATTGCTTAAAATTCCACCAGTATTAAAATTCGTTGTATGTAAGCACCAGAATTTGTTGCACATTTTTCCAGACGTGGCTGAACGTTCTGTGCTGGTCTCACAAGCATTTCATTTGACACCTGGCCCACACTCCTTTCGTCTGATCATAGAATGTGTCGCAAAAGTTTAGCTTTCTCTTGAATCCATGCTAGAAGAGACTCTGCGAACTCCATTCTGATATCAGAGTCCTGGCATGACAGAGCTTGCACAAAGTGTGGCTTCCATGGCGGCCAATTCATTTCCTTTAGTAACAGCTGCACGGACCCATAGGATACACCAGATTCTCGCTGGTACTGTCGAATGGATTTCTTAGGACTTCTCTGGAAGGCCTCAGTAGCGGCTACTTTGGCCTCCTCTGTGATCACTGTTTTTGGTCGGCCAGCCCCTTCTGTTGCGTAACTGAGCCAGTGCGAATCAAGTTGGCGTGAAGTCTCTTGATGGTCTTGTAGTCCAGCGTCGCATTTCTTCCTTTCACCATTCTCCACCATCTCTGTACCATAATTGGGGACTGTCACACCTCCATTCGAGCAGCAATTCGTGTTCGATCGTACACAGACTTGTGGCCATGGTTAATGTTTTAAGATTTATGATTACATTAAATGTTTCGAACCGTACTGAGAACACAAGACATCAAAATAAAACGACAGCTTTTTTTTTCTTTTAATGGTATGGAACACGGTACATTTTAGCAGTGGAATGGGTCATTTAAGGGGTTAGGTACAGCTTACAGCAGTAAAATGTTTGGAAATATTCAACATTTTTTTCCTCCGTTACTGTATCTTGTACAATAAATTAAATTGGTATGTTTAAAACACTGTCCTTTTCCTATATTAAAAAAATATTTTTACGATTTAAAAAATTATTCATATTTTTTTTTAATTCAAAATATTGGCAGTTCACTGTGCAGTGAACTAGCATTTCCCTTATAACTAAAAAAAACTTTTTAATATTTTCATGTTCTCTTTCTATTATTTATTGCTGAAACTCATGTTTACAATATCATGCTTTTCAACTATATTCCTTAATAATTTTGATTATTTTGTGTAATAGGAAATACTGATATTTGATCATTTTTTTTTAAATGAATTTATTTTTTATCAGACAGTCTATCAAAGATAGAGAAGTGATCTTGCATCACATTGTAGATATGGCATCCATAAATATACACAAGAAATTTCATCTCAGAATGTTGGACAGTTTTTGAGTTATGTGGGAAACGCATCATCACTGCACAGTGAACTAAATTTTGAAAAAAAAAAAAAAAAAAAGGTAAATAATTTTTTTTTAAATCGTAAAAATATTTTTTTTCATAAAGCAGAAGGACGGTGGTTTACAAATACTAATTTACATTATTGTGCAAGATACAGTAATAGAGAGAAAAAATGATAAATATTTCCACAATTTTACTGCTGCAACCTGTACCTAATCCCTTAACCTGATAGGTTTCCATACTACAGTTTAATAAAGAGTTGGACGTTAATTTGTTTCGCCCTTCTAATTTTCATAGTTTACAGTTATCTGATAATTATTCAGTATCAGATTTTGCTTAATTCCTATTATTGATAATATATATATAGAGTGTGTGTGTGTGTGTGTGTGTGTATTGGTCAAGTCTCACCACTACACATTATGGGGTTCCACAAGGCTCAATAATTGGCCCTATATTATTCTTAATAGTAATAATTTTTTTTTTATTTTATTGGGTTATTTTACGACGCTTTATCAACATCTAGGTTATTTAGCGTCTGAATGAAATGAAGGTGACAATGCCGGTGAAATGAATCCGGGGTCCAGCACCGAAAGTTACCCAGCATTTGCTCGTATTGGGTTGAGGGAAAACCCCGGAAAAAACCTCAACCAGGTAACTTGCCCCGACCGGGATTCGAACCCGGGCCACCTGGTTTCGCGGCCAGACGTGCTGACCGTTACTCCACAGGTGTGGACTTAATAGTAATAAATGACCTTCCAGAATTCATTAAATCAATAACAATTACGTATGCAGATAACACTACTTTCCGATGTCCTTCCTCTGATCTAAATCAATTACATGCTCTCAACAATGACCTCTATCAGAGATGGCTTTATGGTTTGAATCTAATGGTTTCTTGTTTCATCAAGAAAAAATTATCAACATAACTTTCGGCCTAAATTATCTAATAAATAAGAACAACAGACTGAACTACACAAAATTTCTAAGACTTTTTATAGACCACAGTTTAACATGGGATAAGCACATTGAATACGTATGCACAAAGCTATCAAGAGTTTTATATTTGTTAAAGAAATTAACGACTTGCGTTTCTCAAAATTATTTAAGATGTGCCTACTTTTCTTTCTTTCAGTCGATAATTCGATATGCCCTAATTTTCTGGCGAAATGGAACCAAAATTGAAAGCGTCTTGATTTTATAAAAGAAAGCCATTCGAATTTTATGTAAATCAAATATCTGGAACATTGTCGGCCACTTTTCAGACAATCACGGATTTCAACAATCATAAATTTTCGACAAAATATCGACAATTACTCATTAGTGGTCAATATACATGATCATGAAATTAGAAATAGTGAACAAATTAATATTCCATATTGTAGATTACACAAGAGCAACACAAATATTTTAATTATGGGGATGAAGTTATATAATGAGCTCCCAAGTCAATATTATAAATTACCAATCAATAGCTTCAAAACTAGATTTTAAAATTGGTTATTAAATAATCCTTTTTATTCTGTTGCTGAGTTTTCCAACACAAATTTATATGAAATTTTATTTTAATAAATAAGTTTTAATTGCAATTTAGTTAGATTTCTTTAATTTATTTCATGTTTTCATTGTATTATTTAAATGTTACTGTTTCTTTTATTAGTGTTTTTTAAAATGTATTTATATGTTTTTCAATGTATTCTGACGAAGCCTGAAACTGTATGTCTAATGATCAAATAAATTGAATTGAATTGAATTGAATATATGTTGTTTTATCAATATTAACTTTCAATTCTCATTTTTCGTATTCAGTCAGTTTCCTCACTATGTATTCAATATCTTCATATTTATGTTAAATAAATAATCATATTTTTACAAAATTTAACGGATATATCGTTTCTCTTTCTAATGGCACCACTTCTACCACGGTACTTCTATTTCTACTACCTTACTAACACTGTACTACACCTACCACTGTATTATTACTGTACTATTATACAGAGACATCATTTTATTTTTACTAACATTACTAATATTAACTTGGCTATACCTTTGGATCGGCTGAGAACCTGACACACCGTTTGCTACCCCCTTCCACGACTGGAGTTCGATGATACTGGCGTAATATACAAACAAATCACTTTACTAGGTATAGGATGGAAGAAAAGTAGTTCATCCATTTACGTAAACTTGGAAATATCGCGATTTTGAGTTTGATAATTTTCATTAGGTTTTTGTTTAATCAAAATACAGTACAGTATTAACAATGAGTGTTTTTACTCACGAACTGAGCAGTCCATGCGGACGTATTCATTATACAGTGTATGGTATTATACTGTCTACAGCACATTAGCGTACACTATAGAGAATGAAGTTAAATTGAAATATAATCGTAATACGGATATTTAAACACATTTTTGAAAATGGTGGCCGTTCATTTCGATACAGACTTCAGTTCTTATGTGCATATTATCGTACTATAGACGATTGTACCAAATATCAGTTTCGTCCTTCGTACTAGTAACTCATGTTGAAATAATTCTGTACCTACTCTATAAAAGAGTACCTTACGTTCTGTATATTCAATCTTCGCTTCTGCCCGATCTGAAAAGATAAAATTACTCAGACATGCTATCTACTGTCCGTCCAAGTTGTCACGTCGCAGGGTCGTACAAAGGGGGGAAATCACATGATAGTCAATTACTTAACGAGGCCCTTTTATTTAAGTTATTTTTATACAGTTTTATAATATTACGTAGACGTCCAATTCCTAACAGAAATCAATGTTCTCAGAAAACAGCTAAGACAGCCCAGCCACTAGCCTTTACAGAAGGACGAGCAGAAGCGGATGGGGGAAACATGGGATGTGACGTAGGCAAATGGACGACAGTATCTGTGCGAAAATGATTCAATAATGAAAGCTCTTTCGTCACTGGAAAACGTCAACATATTTTTGGAACGTACTGTTTACTATGACCGTAAGGCTACTATGACTGTATATGCGGTCTTGGATCTTTGTGGAAGACGGTTGAATTTCATTAGTAGAATGGGTGGGAGTGAAGTACATTAAAAAACTCAGGTACAATAAAAATTGAAGTAAAAATAAAATGATGTCCCTGTACTTCTTTCACTGTAATGCTGCTGTAGTTGTTGCTATCCTGCTGCTGTTGCTGCTGCCCTATTCCTGCTAGATAACCTCGAACTTGATACAGGAAGGTTTAAACAACTATTTATTTCAATATTTGTTAATTATTTCTTTGTTTCGTATAATCTAAGACTACGCCTTTACTGTCTGCAAACTGACTTATGTTGAATACATGGAGACAAGGAGCGAAACTCGTAATAATTATGGGTTGACACTGTGCTAAGCTTCAGAAAATTACATGAACAAAGCACCCCTTCTCAGTGTCTCAAACTCATTACCATGACTGTCATCAGGTGTCAAAACTGAGCCTTGAATATCGCGTTCATCACTATGACTCTACAAATGATGTACCTACAATTAAATGTCTCACAGGAGATGAATCTGTTCCCCAAACTACTGGTTTTGTTCTCCAGAGATTAAAAAGTCGCAGCAGTTGATCCAGGTGTCGTACGTCACTACAAGAGAGGCCCCGGTTTCACATGATCGTCCACTAATACTTATGGAGCCCTCCACCGCGCACCGATGCGATTGGTCTAGCCGACATTGAAAAAGCGCAGAATAGCCGTCGCAATTAAATTGGATTGACCGTGTGTTTTCCCACCGATGTGATGTTAATCGGCTCTGATACACATCATTTCACGAAGCTGTAATCTGTTCTGATTAAACATCGTCCATCAGACGAACAGGTAATCGCATGGTCCCTGTTTGGTGTCCATGTTCATGTTACCGATCCCACTCTTTCAACAACATTTCAATGATAATAGATTATAATAATAGATAATATGATCATTATCAATAAAAATCATTAATATTGTCCATGATATTATATTATATATGAACTATGCATAAAACATATCTACCTATAGTGTCTTATATGTATATATTTATATACACAACAAATTAACAAACGTCCGGTGTCAGTAGTAACTTACTCGTAATTGCACACAATAAAACGAACTGAGAAATAGGAAATCTATCAAAAGAATCAAACAAGAACTGAGCGAAGGAAAACTATGGATCAAACAAATAAAAAATAATCAAGGTCAGAACACAACAACCAGGAGAGAAATAAAATAAATTGCGACTGACTTCTACAGCAAATTATATAGCAGCACGATCTCGAATGCAGCCAGCAAGCTATCAACATTTATCTCATCCCTGGAAAACGACAAGTCCCCAGTCCCCCCCAGTCCCCCCCAATACTAAAAAACGAAGTCGAAACAGTTGTGAAGAGACTAAAATCCGAAAAAATCACCAGGAGATGAAGGAATTCTCAACGAATACCTAAAACTCGGGCCAAACGAGCTAATAACCTACCTAACGAACCTCTTCAACAAAATACTGAACACCGAAGAAATACCAGAACAATGGAACAAAAACACAATAATCCTGATCCACGAGAAAGGTCCTAGAGACGACATGAACAATTATCGACCCATTAGTTTGATGTCCACAATCTACAAACTTTTCTCAACAATCCTTTTACGAAAAATAACCCTAACTCTGGAAGAAAACTAACGAGTCGAGCAAGCAGGTTTCCGTTCTGGTTACTCTACAACGGACCATCTCCAAGCACTCTCGCAATTGATTGAAAAAGCAAAAGAATTTAACCTCAGCCTGTACTTAGCCTTAATTACTACTCAAAGGCATTTGACTCAATTGAACATATACCCATCATGACAGCACTGAAACGACATGGTGTGGAAACGAAATATATAAGAATATTAACAAAAATTTACGCCAACAGCACAGGAAAAATCAGACTAGACAAGGAAGGAAAAGAATTCAGACTTGAAAGAGGAGTCAGACAGGGAGACCCTATGTCCCCTAGAATGTTCAACAGCCTTCTCGAAGAAGTTTTCAGAAAGAGAAAGCTCAATGACGGAATAACTATTGACGGGAAGAAGCTCTCTAATATACGGTTGGCAGACGACATTGTACTCCTAGCCACGTCAGCCAAAAAACTGGAAGCAATGATAGTGGAGCTACAGAACCTCAGTACAGAAGTAGGAATACAACTAAACCCACAGAAAACAAAAGTTATGACCAGGGAAAGGATTTATATGTAAATACATATTTACTTATAAAGCTAATATAATTTATATTTTGCATTATCTTTATGTTTCACAATGTGTAGGGTTGAAAAATCCTACTTTTATTTTCCATATTTTTCCATATTTTAGAGTTTAGTACATATTTTCGTTAATTTCCATATATTTTCCATATTTCATATAAAACAGTCCATATTATATTAGGTTTAACAATAAAACAAAACAAAACAAAATTCCATTAACTTTTAAAAATACATTTCAACAATAGAGATTTAAACACATGTTCAGTAATCCCTTTAACATCAGAGTTATTTGAAAATTAGCAGTCCTATCAACAATGGGAAAGTAAGTTACAAAACTGTATTAATTTAATTTAAAATTTTTAACAGACTTCAGTTGTGCAGCTCAACAGTTAAATGCCAGTCAGAGTACACATAGGTTCAGTTTTGTAAATCATACTATAAAGACGGTAAATATCCCAAAAGTACGTCATTCAGTCAATTTAAAATCAAAACTAACAAGTTACATTTCAGAATTTAAAGAAGATGGTTTATCAACTGACAATAAAATATTATTTTGTAATTTGTGTCAGTGTGCAGTATCATCTACACAAAAGTTCCTGGTGCAACAACACATTACAACTAGTAAACATCAGGCCAACAAACAACTAAATTCCAAGCAGAGACAATTGTTTTTAACACAACCAACAACATCGAATGTAAGATCTGAGTTTAACATCGACCTGTGCCGTTCTCTCATCTCTGCTGATATTCCTCTCTACAAACTAAAGAATAAGGTCTTCAGGGAATTCCTTGAAAAATATACTCAACATACAATCCCGGATGAGTCAACACTTAGGAAGACGTATGCTCCATCCATCTACGATGAGACAATACAGAAGATAAGAGATGAAATTAAAGATAGTTCAATTTGGGTTTCCATTGATGAGACTCCCGACAAAGAAGGTAGACTTGTTGGTAATGTAGTTATCGGTTTGTTAAGTGAACAATATTCTGAACGAATTCTTTTACATTGTGATGTTCTAGAAAAGTGCAATAACAAAACTATAGTTAAACTGTTCAACGAAGCTATGGGTATCCTGTGGCCAAAGGGTATTATGTACGATAATGTGTTATTCTTTATTAGCGATGCTGCCCCTTATATGGTCAAAGCTGGACAAGCATTATCTGTTGTATATCCTAAATTGACTCATTTTACTTGTGTGGCGCATGCATTTCATCGTGTGGCAGAAGTGGTCAGAGACAATTTCCCTAAAGTAGATTTGTTGATTTCATCAGTGAAAAAAGTATTTCTCAAAGCTCCCAGTAGAGTTAACGTGTTGAAAGAAATGTACCCTGAAATTCCATTGCCACCAAAGCCAATTTTAACTAGATGGGGTACATGGCTAGAAGCAGTTGAATATTATGCCGAACATATAGACTCTATTAACAATGTTCTCCTTGCATTGGACTCTGAAGATGCAGTCTCAATTGATACTGCGAAAACAGTTACCTGTGACATAAGTGTGAAGAATGACTTAGCTCACATTCAGCATACATTTTCATGCATCATAAAAACGCTCAAAAATCTCCAAAATAGGCACCTTTCACTATCTGAAAGTTTTGAAATTATAAATAGTACTGTGGAACAACTGAATCGTGGTAGAGGTAAAGTTGCAGATGCAGTAAGAGCTAAGGTGGACACTGTACTTTCAAAAAACCCTGGATATGAAGAACTACAAAAGGTTGTTGCTGTGATGAGTGGTGAATCAACAGTGAAGATTAACTTGGACTTATCCCCAGCAGACATTGTGAAATTGAATTATGTACCAGTTACTTCTTGTGACGTCGAACGCTCTTTTAGTCAGTATAAATCTATCCTCAGAGACAATAGAAGAAGATTCACTTTTCAGCACTTGAAAGAAATGTTTGTAACCTATTGTTATGGTAACAGACAATAAAAATTGTGTTTTGTTGAAACTACATTGGAAGATAAGGTACGTCCATTATATTTTTTGTTTAGTTTGATTAAAATGTACCAATATTTAACGTACATAGTCATTTTTTTATAATTTTAAGTCCATATTTAATTCCATATTTTGGTAAAAATCCATATTTAATTCCATATTTTGGTAAAAATAACTACATATATATTTACATATTTCATATATTTTTAGTCCATATAAATCCGTTCCCTGGTTATGACTAACAACTCCAAAATACCAATCACAATAGGAAGCAGACAACTAGACTGCGTGACTGAATACAACTACCTCGGCCAACTAATGTCCTTTCACAACAGACGACAGAACGAGATTCAGAGAAGAATCGGAAACGCATGGAAGAGATTTTGGAGCCTCAGTTTCATTCTGACAGACAAGACATACAATTTAAAATTAAGAAGCGGAGTCATGAACAGCTGCATCCTTCCAGTTCTCCTATACGGAGCACAGACATGGTCTCTAACGGAAAGAGAGCGGGACATACTGAGAAAGTGCCAACGGAAAATGGAGAGGAAGATGCTGAACATCACACTCAGACACAGACTACGTAACGAAGACATAAGAAGACAAACACACTTCAAAGACGCAGCAGAGACGGCCGACAAGCTGAAGAAGAAATGGGCAGGACACGTGATGCGGCTCAACGCGAACCGGTGGACACACATCCTTACGACATGGGACCCAAGGATTGGCAAACGGAACGCTGGAAGACAGAAGACGAGATGGGCAGACGAAATTAGAGCAAGATTCAGCCATCTTTGGTCAAGAACAGCGAAAGACCGACAACAATGGAAACTAATCACAAAGTAACTTGCAACCTAAACAGTGACTAGTGAACAGTGGACCCTTCAGATATGACATTACAAAAGTGACCATCATTCCCGGAGTGGCTAACCGGGAACTGTTTGACAAGCCACCCTGCATAGTCAGGAGGCCTTTGCCCTTCATGGGATTTCGTGGCTAATTCTAATTCTAATTCTAAAGTACAATTAATAATAATAGTTAAAAATAAGTAAGCATAATTTTCCATTTCAATCTACATTTATATATACTTACTTACTTAATGGCTTTTAAGGAACCCAGAGGATCATTGCCGCCCTCACATAAGCCCGCCATTGGTCCCTATCCTGAGCAAAATTAATCCATTCTCTATCATCATATCCCACTTCCCTCAAATCCATTTTAATATTATCTTTCCATCTACGTCTCGGCCTCCCTAAAGGTCTTTTTCCCTCTGGCCTCCCAACTAACACTTTATATGCATTTCTGGATTCGCCCATACGTGCTACACGCCCTGCTCATCTCAAACGTCTGGATTTAATGTTCCTAATTATGTCAGGTGAAGAATAAAATGCGTGCAGTTCTGCGTTGTGTAACTTTCTCCATTCTCCTGTAACTTCATCCCTCTTAGCCCCAAATATTTTCCTAAGAATCTTATTCTCAAACACCCGTAGTCTCTGTTCCTCTCTCAAAGTGAGAGTTTATATATACATTTTTTTAGTTGCTTATTTAACGACGCTGTATCAACTACGAGATTATTTAGCGTCGATGAGATTGGTGAGAGTGAGATGGTATTTGGAGAGATGAGGCCGAGGATTCGCCATAGATTACCTGGCATTTACGTTAAGGTTGGGGAAAATCTCGGAAAAAACCCAACCAGGTAATCAGCCCAAGCGGGGATCGAACCCGCGCCCGAGCGCAACTTCAGACCGGCAGGCAAGCCCCTTAACCGACAGAGCCACGCCGGTGGCTTTTATATATACATGAATTTATACATTTATATATACATAAATATAACATACATAAGTAGACAGCGGAAAAAATTCAAATAAAAGTCATGTTTACGGTTTACAAGTACCGTATGCATAGACTATGGCATGAAGTGTACACGCTTCCCTGGTCGGTAGCTACAACACGGTACCGTCCGCACAACGCGAAAATCGAAAACAATTGCCACTCTGCGTTCTCAGTCAGTCCTCGTCCGTACGTGGACAGAGAACATTGAGATACTTAAACATATTCTTAATTTGTGTTCGGTGAAGTGATCATAATGCCGAAAACAGATGTTAAAAATATAGGGTGTATTCTTTAATACAAGAATATGGTGTCGACATAATTTAGTAGTGATATTTGTGAAACAATTAAATGTCGGTTATGTATGTGTGCATTAAAAGAGATAAAAAAACAATCGATATAACATAAATGTAATGAAAGAAACACATGAAAAATGTTGCTCTATGTTAGAAGAAAACAAGGGTTCAAGTTCAAATTCCGCCTCAAATATGAAATACGACTTTTGCTAGGATTTGTGTCGAACGATGATAAGTTGCAATATTCCATTCAAAACGTTGGACAATCCTCACTTCAAAGGGTTTATAGAAAAGTTCACAAAATATCAGGCACCTTCTGAATCACCGATTCGAAAACAGTTCTTACCTGCACTCGCCTCTAGTATGCCTACTGTGCTTACGTAAACAACAACCCTCTGACGAGACAAACTACTTGCGTTGTAGTTACCTTCACATCCGAATGACTTTTTTTCCGCTCTCTATACATAAGTATTTTTTTGGTAAGTTACTAATGCTCTTTCACTTCACTCTCATATCACTCATCGCACTGATAATATGACACATTTCACTGACACTTTAGAACACAATACACACACACACACGCACGCAGGCACACACATACATTGTGACATCAACAATTTTTGTGCGAGATCGTGCGTATTTGCTTGGTTTCCGCACAAAACCAATCCGCGGAAAGTCTAAAATTCCACATTCAGTATTCCCAACCTAACACACATAACAATTTCCCTCTTCTTACCGCTTAAGTGACATATTGATTTTACTGCTTTAGGCTTTTAACATATTATTTTTAGAGAGTTCAATATAGTAATAATTATAAAATGGAAACTTACCACTGCAATTTCACCTAAATTGCACTGTTAATTGTTTTTAAATAATTGCAAAAATTAAGTAAACTCTACAACTCCACTAAAGTTACTGCATTCGTGATGCAAGTAACATTAAGGAAGCCGTGAAAAAATCAACAAGATTCCAGACTCATCACAGACTGGGGGGGAAAAAAGACAGACGTATATCACGGCCTGCTGGAGTATAGTAAACATAGAAAACATTTTAAAGCAACAATGTTGAAGATAGATATTTTTGTTTTGCAAATTTGCCGTCATTGAAGAGAAACCAAGATGGAGATTTCATTGCAACTAATTAGAAATTCCTCTTTCAGATATGTAATAAACGATCTTCGCACAAAATAATGTACGATACACGAGCGGTACGTTTGTTTCAATTCTCGGAAATTAAAAAAGCTCAACTACGTTTCGCTTTTTCAAACTTTTCCTCGAACATGAAAACTTCAACATACCGCTCTTGTAACGCATATTACTATTTCCTTACATTTTTATTGTACCTTGTTTTTTTACTATATCATGCAGGCACGTGCTTGTAAACCGAGGTGACCGTCGGAACGCTCTCGCTGTGCTGTGTACAGTCTGAAGGGGCACACCATTCAGTTGCTGTGTGTCTGTTGCCGACGTAACATAGAGTGGTATAGTGTGTTTCGAAGATATGACTGCTTTTTCTGTGCAACAGAGAGCTTTTCTTATTGAAGCATACTTCAGGGATGGAGATGGAAACTGGAAGTATAATGTTGAAGATTGTGAAGAACAGTTTGTTTCTCGTTTTTCTGATTATGTAATCACTGAAAACTTTCACAGTCAGTAAATTTAGAGAAACCGGATGCACAGAACGGAAAGGGTATATTGGAAAGGCTACAAAACTAACAGAAGATTTAGTTGCAAATGTAAAAGAAAAAATGCGGAAGAGTTCTCGCCAGTCCTTAAAGAGATTGGCTGTACAAAGGGCATTTCTTACGGAATTCTTAAATTAATTAATTAGTTTAATTCTTAAATTTATAATATGAAATATTTTGCATAAAAATAACAAAATAAAGTGAGTATTGTTTTAAAAAATCAATTTTTTGCAACTTGTATTTCTAGATAAATCTGCATTAATTTGTTTAGAAACCTTATATCTTTATCCTTTAAAAATTTCAGTACGATGTCTTCAGCAGTTCCTGAGATAATGACTCATTAAATAAGCAAATTTAACACTGGCGGTATAGGATAGTTAATCTTCCCATAAGTGGGTGCAATGTTTTTCACTGGAGTTAAAGGACATATAGACGAACGAGAGCAATAATTTTCATAACTATGTTTATATGAACGTTTTTTTTAATACGGTACTTTGTTGTTAGGAATATGCCCCAAAAATATTTGACTCCAATATGCATTGTTGTTGTTGTTGTTAAGTCAACTGTCCGAAGACAGGTTTGAACCTCTTACGCAACACCAATAAAGCATCACTCATGAGGTAACTAGGCCAGGAGATAATGGGGTAGGGTATAACCCGGTATAATTACTATATTTTATTTATTTCAGTAGGTTAATTTACGACGCTTTATAAACATCTTAGGTTAGTTAGCGTCTGAATGAAATGAAGATGATGTCGGTGAAATGAGTCCGGGGTCCAGCACCGATAGTTACCCAGCACTTGTTCATATTGGGTTGAGGGAAAACGCCGGAAATAACCCCAACCAGGTAACTTTCCCCAACCGGGAATCGAACCCGGGCCACCTGGTTTCGCGGCCAGACGCGCTAACCGTTACTCCAGAGGTGTGGACTATAATTACTATAAACTTATGTCTAATTTAGATTCGTTTCCTCGCCAAAGCCGATTTTAATTCTACACTTTATTCACAGTAAATGCGCGTAATAAATACCTTAAGAGTAAGAGTGTTGTCATTAACTTGCTTATCTCTTCGAAACATCTAGTTATAATGTCCGATTTCCTGGAAACTTCATTCTGTATAATAATGAGATGTCCGATATTGTCGACGGATGTTCTATAGACAATTGCTTTCTGATATCCCCTTTAATAAACCTTTGGATTGAAATCCGGGTCCACACCTGTGGAGTAACGGTCAGCGCGTCTGGCCGCGAAACCAGGTGGCCCGGGTTCGATTCCCGGTTGGGGCAAGTTGAGGTTGAGGTTTTTTCCGGGGTTTTCCCTCAATCCAATACGAGCAAATGCTAGGTAACTTTCGGTGCTGGACCCCGGACTCATTTCACCGACATTATCACCTTCATTTCATTCAGACGCTAAATAACCTGAGATGTTGATACAGCGTCGTAAAATAACCCAATAAAATAAATAAAAAATATAAATAAACTGAACTCCGGTAAGCGAACAGATGAGGCAATAGTATTTCTACGACTTATCCGCTAGAAAATCGGTCATTCAAAAAAGTTTCTAGCTGCTCTGTTCAAGAGACTGAGCATCTTGGTGTATAAAGCTACATGCTACGAAGTTGAGACACGTACCGCTCGTCAAGAGATGCAACTAAAAATGGACGTAGAAAACGATAAGAGATACCATTTACAGAATAGTAACCAAGTTCTCAAAAAGATATAAAGCGTTTCTATAAGCAGTTTAAGGGTTTTTGTTACTTGTTAAGCTATTCAATAAGATTAACTGAACAAAATATTTACCTACAAATTGGAAACAAAACGAAATCAAATATAGAGGCTTTCATTTCAAAACTTAGCAGTATAAACAGCTATTTATTCCAATTGAATTTAATTTTACAAAAACACATCAATTTAGATATTTTTACTTGGTTATTTAACGACGCTGTATCAACTACTAGTCCCGCGCCGTGGCGTCGCGGTCTAAGGTATCCATCCTAAGATTCGCGTTACGGAATGCGCGCTGGTTCGACTCCTCAAGGGGGAAGAAATTTTCTCATGAAATTTCGGCCAGTGTATGGGACCGGTGCCCACCCAGCATTGCGATGCACTTGGGGAGCTACGATAGGTAGCGAAAATCCGGTTTCACAAACCAGCTATAACGGCTGTGGGAATCATCGTACGCTAACCACACGATACCTGGTTGGATGATCGTCCACCTCTGCTTCGGCATGTGGACGTGAGGCCAGCAGCCGGCTGGTCGGTCTTGGCTCTGCAAAGGGCTGTAGCGCCACGGGAGAAGAGAAAAATAGGCCTACCAACTACTAGGTTATTTAGAGTCGATGGAACTGGTGATAACGAGGTGGTATTTCAAGAGATGAGGCCAAGGATTTTCTGTAGATTACCTGACATTCGCCTTACGGTTGAGGAAAATTTCCGTAATCAACCCAAGCGGGAAACGAACCGAGCGCAACTCCGGATCGGCTGGCAAGTACCTCAGCCGACTGAGCTAGAATGGTGGTTCAATTTAAATAGTGAGAGGGAAGTTTAAAACAAGTGTTAATTGCATTTTAAATTTCACTCATTCACTCCCCTCTTTGAAGTTTCAAATGACAACCCATATTATGGAAAGAGTATTAAATTGTTTATACATTTCATTCGTTTTCGTATCTTTTGTTTTCTACCGTCTCCAAGGAATCTGGATTATATTATTGTTGATTACAGCTGATGAGAATAATGCTACAAAGACCACTGTTGATTGCAACAAATACCTTACTATAAATACCTGACAGCTAGCAGTTCTGCGCGCGAACGATGCTGGTGCTGCTACCTAGGCGGCCGGTGTGGCGATATTCGCGAAACAAGTTGTAATCAACTGTAATGTATATTGCTGCTGGGTTAGTTAATAGTTTTATTAATTAGTGCTATGTTAAATGTCAGGGTGTATATGTGCAGTTTATAATTGCTACAACATTACAGCATTACAAATAGCTCCAAATCGTACTTTCGATTTCCGAGGGATCATAAAACGTGAGTCAACAACATTCTTTAGTAGGCATAATTCCTTCGTCCTTGTGTTGATAGAAAAATACAAATTACCTTTTTTATTTAGACCTAATAAATGAATAGAAGTTTAAATGTATCGGAAATTTTAAGGTTTTATCAAATTAAGTTTTATTGTTGTCCACACGCCTTTACTAATAATTATTACAAGCATCACATTACCACCAATTTTATCTTTGCAGTTGTCAGCAATGCGTAGGCTATATAAGGCATTATTGTAAATTCATTCCTAATATCAGAATTGATTTTGTCTCACTAAACCAAAGAAAAATTATGCAACAATTAATTACGGAAAGTAATATGAAGTATGCAATATTTATCACAATATGCAGTTTTGATATAGGATAATAATTAAATATTATTCAACATTCCTTAAGCGTTTCAAATAATATTCCACATTAGTAACTCACGTTTTAAACAATAATCGGAATCTCGCTATGTTAATACTTGTATTTGTGGACGTAATTCCACGCCTCTCCGCTAGATGTCAGGTCCGCGATATTTCGTACTCACATCGATGCTGCTAGTATACAGCTGTCCGGTATTATTATAGTGAGGTATTTGATTGCAGGTGATTTCAGACAATAAAAAGCAATATTAACTCCTTTAGTACATCCTTTAAAATCGCAATAGCTTTACGCCTTGATTATAAACTCTGCCAGCCACACCAATGTATTTGCGGAGGAATTGCTGATATTTACGGCCATCATGCACTCAGCTTTGCGAGGAGCAAGGGTCGCATTCCCAGACATACATCACTCAATGATATCATTAAAAGATCTCTGACTTCTTGTGGCATCCCGTCTCTTTTGGAACCTCCAGGTATTAGTCGCGCAGATGGTAAACGACCCGATGGTCTCCCTTCATTCCATGGTCTAGAGGAAAATCTTTAATTTGGGACTCCACTTGAGTTGACACTCTAGCTCCATCTCACTTACCGAATACTTCCAGACGCGCAGCATCTGCTGCTTAATTAGCCGTGAAGAAGAAAGTCAATAAATATGCTATCTTTTAGACAATTATATCTTTGTCCCATTTGCTGTGGAGAACTTGGGTCCTTGAAGTCATGACGCTAAAGATTTGGTACCTCAAATCGGCCAAATTTTGTTCTCCATTAGTGGTGATCGCCGTTGCACTACTTATTTGCGTCAACGCTTAAGTATTGCTATTCAACGCGGAAATGCAATGAGCGTTTTGGGTACTCTTCCAGAGTCCAGCCCTTTGGACGAACTTTTTCTCCTGTAAAATTTATTATCTCTATGTAAATGTTTATATTTAGTTTTTATATAATATGTGTAATTGTAACGGTGAAAATATTGTTAATCAAATTATTTTTTTATTTTTTTTTTCATAAACGTATATTATTTTTGGGAGTGTTTTTTGTAAGCAATTTTATGAGGTTATTATTGATATGCTGATAAATTATTTGTACGAATTACGAATTTTCTAGTGTCCTGAACGAATTTCAGTGTACTTTTGGATATTTATTAATTATGCTTTGGCACATGCAAAAAATATATATTAACTCTTAAATTGGCAAAACTTCATTTCTCACTTAGTTTATTAAATCGTGTCGGACAGTAAAGAAAACAACTATCGTAATGTCCATATTTTATAGGTTGTACAAAATTATAATATTGTGAAATTTTGGTTAAATTTAATTTTCCTACAATTTTTTTTTCTATTCTATTAAAATTATAGCATATAGCCTATTAACCTGTTGTATCCTATAGGATACTTTGTGAACGTAAGGGTTAAGTAATATTATAGTTGTGTATTATGAGCCTATTCTTTAAACATTTAAAACGTTATTTAGGTATGTTTTGGTGCTATGGCAATAGTGTGTTGTGGAAGAGTTTCGAAATAGGCTGTAATAGCCTACTAACCAAGAATGGAGCACATTTTGAACATTTAATTTAGTAAATTTGTTGAATACTCAACTGTCCGAAGACGGATATGAACATCACGATTGGCACCAATAAGGTATCACTCATGGGACAACTAAGTCAGGAGATAATGGGATAGGGTAGCCAGTTCCTTTCCTTCGCAAATGCATACATCGCTGACAAGTAACATATTACACTAATCGGACTTAAAATGTATACAAACAATTATTGAAAGGCTCCCAGCAAAAAAAGGACGTCGCTTCACTTTTACGAAGTTTTGGATAAGAAAAACAGTCTAAAAAATTCAATCTATGATAGTACAAGGCTGACGTCATTTATCTGAGCGAAACTTGTTTCTTGGTCAACGATCAGTAGTAGTAGTAGTAGTAGTAGTAGTAGTAGTAGTAGTAGTAGTAGTAGTAGTAGTAGTAGTAGTAGTAGTAGGAGCCATTGTATCTCAGTTAATACAGCTACAGAATGTAGACTGAAAGGTCTCAGGTTTACAGCCGGCTTGTGGCGAGATCATCAGAATAAATAAATATTATTATTAATGTTATTACTATTACTATTATTATTAGTAGTAGTACTATTATTATTATTATTATTATTATTATTATTATTATTATTATTATTATTATTATTATTATTAGATCTCAGAATTGGTATGGGATGTACTTAGTAGAGTCCTGCATAACCGGTTACGAAAGATAGAAAAGAAAAATTTTCTACTAAACGCCTGGCGCTATAGACAGTATGCGAAGCTCTTCCATCTCGCGGAGTAGCCCAATGTTCGGTTTAACGAATGTCCGAGTCTCACTCTGTTGGACGGCTCTGGATCATGAAAGACAGATAATATTGAGCGATCCAGGAGTTCCAAGAATCGTTGCAAGGACGCAATTATCATCGTGTACCTTTCAATTGATATTTCCTCCTCTCTTCTCATTGATTTGAGCACACATCATGAAACTACAATAATTAGACTTCAGAGTACTTATATTTTTGTTAATAACTTATCTCCCTAAAAACGATTTATTAGAGAAATAATAATACATCAACTTAGAACAACTAAAAGACATAGGCTACATTAACAACTACTCTTTCTTACTTATTTACCTACTTAAGTTGGTTATTTAACGACGCTGTGTCAACTACTAGGTTATTTAACGTCGATGAGATTGGTGATAGCGAGATGGTATTTGGCGAGATGAGGCCGAGGATTCGCCATAGATTACTTGACATTTACCTTACGGTTGGGAACCAGGTAATCAGCCCACGCGGAGATCGAAACCGCGCCCGAACGCAACTTCAGACCGACAGGCAAGTGCCTTAACCGACTGAGGCACGCCGGTGGCCAAATACTCTTTCAGAGGTAGCCTATGTATTTTGAGTTTAAAGTATGAACGTTACAATAGTAAGTGTGTACTTATTTGCTCTTCTGTTTTGTAAGTAATTGTAATTTATTTTATTCTTGTATTTGTTTACACGTCAGATTTCATCTATGCATTACGTTTATTTTCTTTGTTGTTACCGGTGTTCATTAGTTGATTTATATATGAGCTATGAAGATAAATGTACCAAAGTGTCCAATCGAGTATAACCCTATTTCAAGCTATCTTACTTACTTACTTACTTACTTACTTACTTACTTACTTACTTACTTATGGCTTTTAAGGAACCCGCGGGTTCATTGCCGCCCTCACATAAGCCCGCCTATGCTGTACAAGATTAATCCAGTCTCTATCATCGTATCCCACTTCCCTCAAATCCATTTTAATATTATCCTTCCATATACGTCTCGGCCTCCTCAAAGATCTTTTTCCCTCCGGCTTCTATATGCATTTCTAGATTCGCCCATACGTGCTACATGCCCTGCCCATATCAAATGTCTGGATTTAATGTTCCTAATTACGTCAGGTGAAGAATACAATGCGTGCATCTGCGTTGTGTAACATTCTCATTCTCCTGTAACTTCATCCTTCTTAACCCCAAATATTTTCCTAAGAATTTAAAATAAATCAGTAGGTTATTTTACGACGCTTTATCAACATCTTAGGTTATTTAGCGTATGAATAAGATGAAGGTGGAAATGCCGGTGAAAAGAGTTCGGGGTCCAACACCGAAGGTTACCCAGTATTTGCTCATATTGGGTTGAGGGAAACCCCGGAAAAAACCTCAACCAGGTAACTTGCCCCGACCGGCAATCGAACCCGGGTCACCTGGTTTTGCGGCCAGACAAGCTAACCGTTACTCCACAGGTGTGGACAAGAATTTCAAGCTAACCCTTTTTTTAATTAGGAAAAGTAAATTTCCTTCAATTACTCCATTTGTGTAGTTACAAAATGTCGTCAGAGTTCCTGTATGGTGAAATGCGATTGGTATTCTGTCCTCTATATCTGTGGTTCTGTCTAGCCAGGCGCAACCGCTTCAAGGCCGGATATTCGAACGAATGTCTAACCTCGCCTGTTGATCTGCAACCGATCGGATATAAACCGGTTGTAAGCGCTGTTCTGCAGCACTCTGGTACTTAGCATCTAGTAAAGCTGAGAGGGAAAATGCGACCGGAGCTTGGATGCTGACCAAATCATCTTTCTATCAGCCTTATATCAAGAAATGATTCCAGTTTTCTATCTGTATATCCATACGTTGCGCGTTGTACGGATTCATGGGATATCATTCCCCTAGTATTAGAAGCAGCATTTTATTTAATGACTATTTCGACTAAAGTGGCTATTTAGTGACAAGACTTGACAATTCTTTTCTGGAGCCTTTTATGAATTACAGGTTCTCTTATTATGTGTCGTAAATCTATGACACGGCTTTATTCCAATCCCGGAGGAAGTTTTTCTAAGGATTTAAGTGAATAACATCATATGTAAAGGCTAGCTTGGTGAATACTAGACCATCCAGGACAATTGTAGATTAATGATAGGACATCAATGTAAGTAATGAATTGAACAGCAACGAAAATTTTGACGTAACTACAGTCCGCATTTCACGAGAAGATCCGAGCGAGGAATTCGAGTTTTCCCCCACTCTTATAAGCTATCCCCGACATGGAACCGGCCGGCCATTGACTGAACCTTGTTTGTACCGGCCGACCAATGAAACAACTCTCATCCAACTGCTCCTTCAAGAACGCTGAGTTACTGGCTTACTCTCTCCTCTTACCCCGCAAGGACCATACTCCCCTCGCAGGGATCATCTCGTGAAATTTGGATAGTAGTGTGCTGTCAAGGAATGAGTCGTACCGGAAAAGGTCGCTGCGCAGATTTGTTGAAATCAGTTCGTGTTTAAATTACAAACCGGACAACTTGCATGCATAATGCGCGAGTCACCCACAATTAGCTCATTACTTCCGCTGTCTCGCATTGACAAGAAAATCCCTGGGATTAAGAAGTGACTTTATCGCCTACGTGCATAATGTTAATTTTTCCTCCAATTGTTGTTACTATTATTATTATTATTTTATTATTATTATTATTACTAAAATTATTTAATTAATTTCACATCTCCGGCTTTTCATCTCTCGTAGGTTGGTAGGTATGATGTTACATGCGATCTGCGATTTCCAAGAATCACGTATGATGTTGAGTATGTCGCTGATAGGGTTGAATTTTGGTTTCAAAGTACGTCTTTTTCGGAGTTACAAATGGGAAACAGTGATAAAATAACAGCGCATCTGCAGTACTATTGCTATTGAACTATATAACAGGAGACAATGACGTCATGTAGGCCTACTGAACAAACAAACAAAAGTTTAGGACGAGTGCACATTATACGAGGGTGATGAATTCGGAAATAAATGAAATCATAAGAAAAATCCGTCTCATACGAGGGAAGATGGCTTAAATTGCTCAATAACTGAATTATGAAATCAAACCTAGTTTATGCCTAACACATATACGAGTATGTATGAATTGGTGTCCTGCAATGTTCGAACATGAAAGAGGCAACTAAGACATTACTAACTTCGTCTAATTTCATACGAATAACAAATTGCAAATTTTCTACTAAAATTCTTATACGGTTAAAACATGGAGGGATGAGAGTGGAAGACAGCGAATATTTTTATAACAAGCTGGAACAAACACGATAGGCCTCCTTCTGCAGAGCGAACATCAGCGAATACCGAACATCGCCAGACTTGACAAACTTTAACCGAACACAGCGCCTATAATGCGCGACACTATTAAGAATATATTATATTATCTGTTCAATGACAACATATTATCAACAATAATCTACAACATGATATTATATTTGTATGATTCAAGCATCATTATTTATCAAAATTAAACGTCACATAAAATTAATAAAATTAAGAGCTCCCTACCCAAAAGTAAAATCCTACTAATATAATCAACAGAATTTAAAAATCTCACCTGACCACTTCAAAATATAAGTTTAGTATTATAGTAAAGACTTTACTAGAAATGAAGGTCAAGCCTTTGTTCAACAATAGCATGTATCAAACAATATGTAAAAAAAATATTATACTTTCCAAAACCGACGTAGAGAAGGGTACTAGCATACGGGCTATTCCATCTCAAATCGAACAAAATATAGAGAAAATTGACCTTGCAATTTTTAAATACAATGAAACTTTTTCTGTCTGTACGCAACTGTGATACAATGCTTTGTGCAAAGTTTGAGGCATCAGAACTTCATAGTGTTTAAATTAAAAATATTTAAATGTATCGTATTTTCATAAAATTAGCAACTTTAAACTGTTGTGGCTCCGAAACCCTTTCACCCAATGATCAAAATCATGGTTTATTTTGATGCTGAAACGTTAAAGTTTATATTGACATATAAACAGTTTTTCTTACTTTTTATGGAAATGGAGAAATTTAGATTTTTTTTACATTAAGACGCCTTTGCCCACGAAAAAATATTTTTAAAATATATGGTCAGATTCCGCATTGAAAGTACAAATAAACACATATTTTTTACTGGTGCACCGTTGATAAGAAAGTATTGAAAATATCAAATAAATAAAATAAATAGTACGCGCGTGAGCTAACCAGCTGACTGTGAGGCGGGATCTAGCCGAGACAAGCAAGGCCAGGAGATAAACACGTGATGTTTCGTCTAGTAGCGCATAGGTGGGCCAGCTTTATCACAGGTTTTCATAAACACAGGAGTAAAATGACGCCCAACGCTCGCTTATCTTCATCTCTCGGCCAGTGCGAGCGGTACTGTGCCATTCAAGTCTAGGCGTATGAAAATAATTTATTTAATACCCTCGAAACTTATTGCCGTGACACTAAGCAAATAATGCCGAATCCGTCTTAATAATGCAAGGTTTTTCTCAATAATTTTTTACATTTTTAAAAACGGGCAAAACGCCTAAAAGTAAGTAAAATCAGATTATCTCTCTCTGTATATAATAAAAATAAGGATTACTTCTTATCATAACCTACCAAATGTCAGCTTCAAAATGAGCTCTCGTTCAATGTTCTGCAGTAAATGGTTCCAGAGTTCTGAGCGCTGAAAGATGCCTGTTTTTCTACAATACGCTAAATTTGTTGCTCAACAATATGAAAACCGTTTGACTTTCGATAGTATATTTTTGCAAATGCACTCTCCTCAGCACCTTGTATAAATAGGGAAAAAATTAGGTTATAAAAAATGCGAGGTTTTTTACCGATCGATTTCATATGGAATAGCCCATACAGATTTAATGTATATATGCAAGAAGAATCAAATGATTAATGAATAGACAGTTGACATTAAATAAACAAATCAACAAATAAATTTCAGTTATTTGCTGCATGGTTTTTAATTAATCCTAGTGTTACATATCTTGTGCATTTGAAGCAAAATCGTTAAGTAGGTCCTTAAATAAGACCAAACAGACAGACATGGAGGCACAGCTTACGAACTCAGCCTTTGGTTGTCATGGAGGAGTCCTAACGGTCGTTTTAATTCAATCTGTGGCAGTAGTTAAATTTCATTGAACACTCCGCAATTTAATCAAAGGATTCCAGTTTTTTCCCTTTATTTGGGAAATAAATTATTTCACTGAATTGCTTGCAATCCAATTACTTCGGGTAATCGACATTCAACTATTTTAAATTGCAACAAGTTGAACGGAGGAGAATACGAGGGCTTGTTTTTCCGTCTCTCTTTTATATGGACTCTCGAAATTACAAAACTTGCATCGAGGAGGCGCTGCCTTTGTTAATATTACAAAACGAGACCCGTATGCATGCAAACCACCTACAGGAGAGGTTAGAAGTCTCTTTGACTGAGAGGAAAGGGATATACTGAACATAATATAGCCAAATTCCAGTACAGTGAAAACGCACCTTATTTTCCAAAAGTCACATGAACCAAAGAATAATTTATCCCTCGTAATTTACATGACATTGTTTCTGATTCTTCTATATTTCCTACATATTATTAATAACTTATCGCTACATATTATTAATAATTTATAAGCGAAAATACACTCCAATTGCAAATTTCTTAGAATGAACAAATCTTTAGAGTATTCGGAACGCCCTATCAGAGTAATATCAAATTTTCTTTATTAATAACACATTTCCTAAGCATCTACTGCGCCTATATGAAGGAACGTGCAATTTCTATCAGATATTTTAAAATGAGTTCTTGGAAATTTCACTGAAATTGTTACAGATATAGCTGCTTCATTAAATAGATCTACGCAAATTAAACTGTCAATATTATTCAGTTCATAATTGTCGTGAAGCCTCTATAGGCTTACTTAACCTACAAGGAGACAGGTACTATGGAAAAAAAAGGCTTGACGTCACTCGAGGTCATTTGCACCCACAGGATGTGTTACATCACACTCGGATAAAATACTTGCAACTACTTGGAAGAGTCCAGTATTACACAGAGGATGCATTTATATTTATCATCTAGATGGAAGAGTTCATTTATATTTAGGAGTGTTTATATCATTTTGACAGAGTAATGTACATTATTAATGCTTCGTCATGGAAACTAAATGGACGTTTGCAGAATGTCATCATGAATACTTGAGTGATTGTCAAAAGAACAAAAGTAAAGCACAAAACAGTAAAAAATTACGAACCTGTTAAGAAACGAGTGACGAAGATTGTTTGCTAAAGGTTTGAATCTCTTGTCTGTATGGATTATGTTACCGACTTCAGTTATCATGGATTAATTTCTTAGAGGTAGTCTACTAAACGAATAGAAATTAACAATGTTACGCAAGTTAAGTTTCAATTGAATTTTTCAGGCTTTAGTCAGAAATATTGGTTATATTGGCTATATAAAGGGCTTTCATTTCAAAACTTTCCAGTCTAAATAACTAATTATTTAAATTGAATTAAATTTAAACAAAAAAATAACACGTCAATTTAGATATTGAGAGGGAAGTCTGAAACCAGGCTTAATTGCATTTTTGATTTTACCCGCCCCCCACCCCAGCCACCCCACTTTGAAATTTAAAATGGTACCCCTATATTTTTATACTTAAATATGAAAGCGTATTCAATTATTATACACCTCATTCATTTGTGTACGAAGCAACTATGGAATTAAGAACACATTTTTATCTTCAGAATGCTAGTCAATTAACAAATTATATACTTCTTAATAGTTCATTCTTTTACTCTTAGAACTAAAAAAGAACAAGTATTTTTAACAACTTCAAAATAGTTAACTGAAAATAATGGGAACAAGACTCATGTTTATATAACTTTTTTTTTTTTTTTTTTTGCTCAATATGTCTTCGGGGATTTTTTTTGTAAGTGGCGGTAACTCTTTCTGAATCACCATGTAGGCCTATATCCAGAATTCGTTGCAGAATTTCGTTTCGATATTAGGATTTACCATATAATACCACTAAATAGGCCTCAGTAGGTATGCATATTTGGGAACGATGACCTGTCATTATGTATGATTGTATGTATTTATTCACAATACTCGGTGGCAGTGGCGACTAATAACGCTCAATAATGCCAACTAATAATCAACACAATTAATAAAAAATACAATTTAGAATAATTTATTTTTATCCAATGCCACCAGGTTGTCTTTTCGACATTTCTGGTCTTCTCTCCTGGCCGTGGCTTAATTGTAACCTACTTCTGAGGTTGGGTCGCCTGGAAGGCGGAGTTACATTACCCCGATGATGTGATAGGATGATTATGATAATGTGGTGCCAGGAGAGGTCTTAAATCTAAACTTAACCTAAATTCCAGACCATGGACGAACACAGAATAATCCCCTTTAAGAGGAAAAATTCCTGTGCTCTAACCGGGAATCGAACCCTGGACCTCAAGAACTATAGCCAGAAGCTCTGACCACTAAACCATGAGGATGGTTATTTAGAATAAATTAATAATAATAATAATAATAATAATAATAATAATAATAATAATAATAATAATAATAATAATAATGAGCATCCTAAATAAAATGAAACACGATCACTCAAAATAACATTTAAAGAAAATCTAATTCGTATCTTAACCATAGTTAGAACTAAAACCCACGAGTATGATATGTTCGTACCTGCACAAGTATCTTTCAGCACTGCACTCATTTCGCTGTCAACTCACTCACTGCACTGGAACTACGACACATTTCACTAACACTTCAAAAACATTTCACTGTTCAAATACTTTGCACTTCCATTATAAACTGTAAGACTTCACTGACACAAAACACTTCACTTGCACAACACACTTCATTGGCACAACACACTTCACACTTCACCGACACAAGACACTTCTGGTAGAGTGGCAGAGAAGGGCTGACGGCCTTATCTCTACCAGGTTAAATAAATAAATACTAAATAAATACTACTAATACTAATACTTCTTCACTGATACAACACTTCAAATAAAAAAAAATATCAATTACACCCTGTAAATAGTGTGTATAATATACTAAGACCTATTAGTAAAGTCCTTAAGCCCATTTTTAAATACATTTTTGTTTATTGATAAAGCCTTTAGTAATTCTGCAGGTAAAGCAATTATGAAATAATTAGAAAATCCCGATCTACCAGCATTTTTACTGTGTAATTGACATTACACGCCTATACGATTACGCGCTGTACGGCAGAGTTCTTACCGACGCGACGATAAATCATAACTTGAGGACTTACTTCCTCTTGAAACCGAAAATAAAAAACAATTTCACATCATTACAACAAAACCCACCTTATTTTAAGAGACATAAATTTGTCATCTTAGAATATAGGCTATTCTATCACAAATCGAGAAAAAAACACAGAAGGAAATGGAAACGTAAAATGCGGACTATATACTCGTACAACATTCAGATTATAAAACTTAACGAGTAATCAGATAACATTTTTAAATATACAGTAGTAAACAACTCGGAAAGCACGCCATAATTAAAGTGACTTTAAGAAGGGTAAGAGGATAATAAATTCCGAGATTTTACACCTTCCTTCAGTTCTACAGAAACGGCAATTAAATCCAGTTTCAAGTCTGAAATGTGTGACATTCTCCACGAGATAAGCCGAGGAAAGCCGTGGACTCACCTCCTAAACAACAGAGATATAATAGCAGAATCTCCATGGAACAAATCTGTAAAGGAATGCCGCATAACTCGTCATAACTTTTTGACAGATTATCTATATCACTTCATCATCATCGCATGTCTAAATTACATCCAATGGAATATGGACGTTTTAATGAATTGGGATATCCTCATAGTGTGTATGACACTTCAGAGTCACCAAGACTCAGCACAGGTATTGAGAAGCTATAGGACTGATAGCACTGATTCAAAATATCTGTGCATTAGATAACAGTACATTATGCAACGAGCCTATAATGATAGTAATTAAGACGCGAGTATGTTTGTTTATGAAACGAGCGCAAGCTAGTTTCATAATTTTCATACGAGCATCTTAATTACCATTATAGGCAAGTTTTATACGACTTTTTATGCTCGACCATATTTCTAACTTGAAATTATTCAGAAGTATTCATTTTATTCGTATCTGACCCAAGAGCGGAAGTGACCTTGTGCATAGCTCGTAAATTGTGAGATGTGCGCAGACGCGAAAGTATTGATTTTTTCCGAGGAACAATAATGTCATTGACCTTGATATAACTTAGAGAATAACATGAAATAATTTTGATATAACCTGGAAATTGATTTAGAATTGAAAAACGAGATGACAAATTGAATTTATTTGAATATTATTTACAATTAACGCCAATTATTATAGTAACAGAACATAACCTTCTGTAACAGTATTGGATTTCCAGCTTCCGTGACGTTTCCCTCGTTGTCTTTCGATTGCATATCCGAGAATAATCGGAAACCTGAACTTTAATGAATAGGTGTACTTTAATGACATGCATTAAAGGACTGCTACCAGGTGTATAATTACTGCATTTCGGCATGGTCGAGCATAAAATAATTAAATACATTATAGTAAGTTTTGGTACAGGCGAGTAATTGCGGAAACTAATGTGTGTAGTTAAATAAGTATCCTTAATTTATTTTAAATTTGTATTGTCACAACAATTTTATTAGCAAAATTATTTGCAAATAAAGAGTAAAGGGGAAGGGGGGAAAACCACAGTGCATGAGAGTTGACCACTAAAAGGAAAACTAAGAGGTGCAACTTGAACTGAGATGATTCAATCCGGCATCGGAACTGGAATCCGGTGTGGCTCAGTGGATAAAGCGTCAGCACGTAGAGCTGAAAACCCGGGTTCGAGTCCCGGTGCCGGAGAGAATTTTTCTCCGCTCCACCCATCCTTCATCATATGGTAATGCAGAATTCCTGTACTGAAACATCATACGTACTTCGGTACTCTAGTCACCTGGAATCTGAAAGCATAGCGGCCGTTAGCTTCGTTTGTAAAACAGAGAGTGCGCATGCGCGAGCATAAACTATAGTATTGCTTCTACCCACCGCGCAATGTGACTCATGCTTGCAGAACCCAGGCGGGAAGTGTACATCACAATAATATGATATGCGTAAATAATCACAAAGGGTGCTATTCATAGACATTTCTCACCACGCGCTACGAGCGTACTAAGCTAGCCCCGGCTATCCACTGGTTACTAGTACAGAATTCAAATCATATCCTATCGCTAACACTGGTTTATGAATACAAAAAACGCTGATCATTCACCGGAAGCCCGCGCTAAAAATGTCTATGAATACGGCCCTTAGTGATTTAAGACGGCGCTCATTCCGTCGGATTCCGGCCACTTAGTCACTCGTAATGAGTGCACCTCTGCACATAGCGTATTGGACACTGTGCCACTGACACAGTATATGAAAGTTGGTTGCTAAAGACAAAACTAAGAAGTGGAACTTAAACTGAGAGGATTTAATCCGGTATGGGAACTGGAATTCAATATGACTTAGTGGATAAAGCGTCAGAACATAGAGCTGAAAACCCGGGTTCGAGTCCCGATGCTGGAAAGAATTTTTCTCCGCTCCACCCATCCTTCATCATTGATAAGTCAAGTTTTGCTTTTACAGGACAGCAAGTTAAAAGTTTTAAGATCCATTATAACCGATTCTTTTTGGGTTATCATTTTTGAAATTTCTTTGGACTAATGAAGTAGTTATTCTATATATTTAAACTATACAAATCCATAATACCTGAGTTTTTATATGACATCTAACACAGAAATTCGAAATTTTGGACTTATCACTTTATCACTGTGCTCCACAAATTTTATATGCCAACGAACACATTTCTCCACACTATTTCACAAAAAAGAGAAAAGTTAAAAAAAAAAATTCTGACATCAGGAAAACCGAAGGAAATAATTTTAAAGTAGATAAGTTTCTAGAGTGAAGTGAAGTATCTCGACTACAATAACAATATTAAGATTCACAATCCTAATTGTAAAATTTCTCCAAATTGTGACTGTCCATGTTTAACTAATTCTGTATTATAAGCAATTTTAAAGAATGTGACGCTTAAAATACATTGAAAAAGACGAAATTATTATTGGTGAATACAACCACAGTCTACTATATACAGTCACGAAACTTGAGTTTTGAGGGTGCTAGAAACAATAGACTGTGCCGGTACTATTTTGCATTGCCTGTAATGAGGCGATATTAGCGATTCTAGTGGTGAGCAACTACCTAATGTTTGCATATTTACTACGTATTGAGCTTCGTGACTGTATATACTAGACTGTGATACAACGCCGAACTTTTCTGATAACATCAAAATTGGAAATAAAGGTACACCACGCCAAGATGAAACTTCAATTTTCGCGCAAAAGTGTTGCGGTTTACAAACTCCAAATTCGATCTCTAATTATCATAATACACTGCTCTCTTGAATTGAGCTAATTGGGGATTAAATGAATGATTTTCTAAGGAAATGTTTCATATAAAACAATTTTCATCTCGAGAAGAAATAATAAACGAGCAAAATTGTATTTAACTTTTGTTTCAAAATCTCAAAGAATAGCCCCTGAAATTAATAACCTTACTTTCGGTTCATTCTGTATAATTTACAGTATTAAGGAGGAAAGTTGTTACAATGATGGCACTGATTGTTTAAACATTTTATTAATTTAGTTTCATTAATGATTTCTTGATGAAAATGCATCAAACATTAGAGGAAAAGAACTGTTTTGGTTAAATCTTGAAAGGTTATTAAAATCACAAATAACAATAACAATAATAATAATAATAATAATAATAATAATAATAATAATAATAATAATAGCAGTAGTAGTAGTAGTCTGATATTTTATATTACTGAGACCAGAGTGGCGAGTCACACAAGCGATATGAAGTATTGATAAACTCCAGCTTCCAGACAAACGTGCGTTGCTGGAAAGTAAAAGCCTCTCGACTTTGAAAAATGGATAAACATCTTCCTGCAGATGGCAAAGTTAGTGTTCAAGTGTGCGAGACGGCAATCGAAACTTCGCTCTGTCCAGGAAGAAAGGAAGAGCAAGTTTTAGTAGAGGGAAAAGTTGCGACGAGAATGTCACGACTTGCATTTAGACTACTGGACTGGAATTTCCGTCTGTTCCGCGGACTCAAACCTGTCAATAAACGAGTACACAGTTTCTGACACTAATTTTCAAGCGTCTGGAAAGTTATAACTGACAGCGCAGCCAACTGGTTACTCTATTTGCATAAACAAAACACCTCGACAGCATTTGAAATAAGCTGCTTCCTTGCACATTACGCCAGAACTAACTTCGAATTGTGTATCTGGATTTCTACTAAGCAAAACATGCTACTGAAACTCCTTTAAATTATAGGTTATTCTTAGATTATATAAGAGATAATTTTATGTAAAGAAATACCATTAATATAATTTTGAGTACAGTATATTACTTAATTTAATTTAGTCCTATTTCATAAAATAAATATAAATTAAATATACACAGACTTCCCAAGAGAAAACGTTTCGCTTAGGTAAATCCCGTCGGCCTTTTAGTAGACCTATACATCGAACACGAATACCGATAAAATAGTTTGTACGTTTTCTCTGGATTCAGAGTAGGAAGGTTTTGAGTTGCGTAATATGGATAGTTAACACAGGCTGAAGGTATGTCAAGATTAGAGCATTATTATATAGTTAGTGTCCATTCTGTTCTCTTTATTTCTTGGTAATGCAGTACAAATTGAACAGAGGTACTCAATTAGAGATCAACCGACAAAAACCTGTTTTCGAGATATTGACTATTGAAGGAAATCTAATTATTTATTAAACATTTTACACACGAAGTATTGTAACACTCATACTATTTGAAGAAAATACCACAAGTAATGATTAAAAAAGGCTAACCGATTTTTAATAACAAACTAGCATTTTTAAGTAAAAGCCGTTTATGTGGTTATCAAAGTACAAATAATCATTAAATACTATAGTAGATATTATATAAGAAAATCAGTGATTAACGTTTTAGGCAATGTTTACAATCTTCAGACCAACGATATAACACATGATTGTAGCTAACACACAGTGATTCATAACTGATAGGAAATTCAATAAAAAATATATAGCCTACAAGTTGTTCACAGAATAAACTTTGTAGTTATATATACTGTTTATTGAATTTCCTACCAATTATGAATCACTGTGCGTTAAAATCATGTCTTATATCGTTTATCTGAAGATGGCAAATATTGCCGAAAAAGTTAATAATTTGTTTCTTATATCTTCACTATGGTAATTAATGACTATTAAGTACTTTGCTAAGAAAATAGACGGCTTTTACTTAAAATAATTAATAAATTGTTACCTGCTTATCGGACTGTTACTAACATGATCGTAAAATTAAAAAAAAAATAGAATTTGATTTAATATTGCAGAGCAAAATGAATAAATGAATTTTATGCAATAAAAGAATATATTGCTTATAAATATCAGCGAAGTGGAGATATGACATTCTTTTTTTTTTCTCAGTTAAATAATGAAGTCAAAAACAGATTTCTGCAAATATTTTTTTTTCAATTTGTCGATTGGTCTATTATTGCATAACTCCATCCAATTATAGCAGCGAATCTTTATTTATGGTAAGTATATGTCGAAGAATTGGTACTAAAGACTCGTGCTAAATTTCCAGCAGTTAGCAGTTCCTAGCCTTATTATAAGGTAAAGCAATATAGCCTATAGATTTTATAATCTTGTGGAAGTAGGAAGCAAACCAACCACAACAAACGTAATATAGATGAAGGAAATATTCGATTTATCGACAGTGAACTCGTAGGTATTCATACTACAGCTACAAGCAGATCTCTTTCTATAACAGAGAATACAGTTCCCAGATCAGAGTTTTCGGGAAAATCTTATAGAGCAGCAGCCATTTCCAACCGGTGTGCAGCAGCACAAAAGTGTGCCTCGAATGATCCACTGGTGAGCTGAGAGAAAATTATAATTGTTAAGATTGTTGAAGCAAAAATTGGAAAAGTAAAAGTGAAAAGTTTAATTAAAAAGGTGAGTCCACAAGATTAAATTTTCAGCGAACGCGGCAAAAGTCAGCATTCCGTAAATACAGTGAAGGTGTGCGAGCGGCAGAGAAGTGAAGGACTGACGCGCAAGCAGGGTTTACAAAAACAGAAAAGTTAGAATATCTAACAACCTTCAATTGAATTTGAATTTAAGAAAGATGTATTCGACTTCATTACATCTATTTTGCTGACCCTCAAACTAGACGCATTCCCAAACCCAAACTGGCTGACTACACTATGGTTCGCTGCGTACCCAAGTTCCTAGCAGACAACCCTACTCGTCCATAGACCAGCGTCCTCCGTGTCTCGCCAGCCGGCGTTCGGGGAATGCTACTGAGCGTATTCCGAATCTCACCGGTGAGCAATCCGATGGCATCACGATGTTCCGAATTCCACCGATGACGTCATTGATGCTTCACCGGTGTCGCACCGGTGCCATCAACTTGCAGAGGTGGTGGCAGTCTCCATCAGCCGCCATCAGCCGCCATCAGTGAATCTGATTGGTTCTTGTATAGGGCGGGAATTAGCAGAAGAAAGACATCGTGCACTGTTGTGTCATGGCGGCGTGTTCTGCTTTAGTTCTGCTGCATTATTTGTAATGAGCACAACGTAAAAACAATATGTTAATGGCTTATGAGCGAACATGTCAACGGACCAGTTATTACTACCGGTTCAAGAAATAAGTTGTTTATGATCTCTTTTCTTTGAACGACATAGCAGCACGAAAATTTCGCAAAATTTTGCTAGCGTAGCACAGATAACCACTTACACGGTCGCCATGAGAGCATCGATTCTTCCAGCAGTTTTGTTCCTTATTTTCGTTGCAACGTGACGTCATTGATCCCACCGGACCGGTGTGATTCGGAATACGCTGTACAGAATGATGATGAAATGGAGAAATATTAACGGAATAATGCAGGTGCCCAATATAGGGAAACGCGAGGACTCCGAGGAAAAATCCTAACTGCGACCTTGTTCTTGAAAAGTGTCACCACAGTCTAGTATACACAGTCACGAAGCTTGAGTTGTGAGGGTGCTAGGAACAATAGACTGTGCCGGTACTATTTCGCATTGTC
Source organism: Periplaneta americana (assembly GCF_040183065.1). Classification (NCBI taxonomy): domain Eukaryota; kingdom Metazoa; phylum Arthropoda; class Insecta; order Blattodea; family Blattidae; genus Periplaneta; species Periplaneta americana. Next base: position 74,691,283 of record NC_091129.1, on the reverse strand, counting down.
TGTATGAGGCGATAGTAGCGATTTTAGTGGTTAGCAACTAATACTATGGATGCATATTTACTACGTAATGAGCTTTGTGACTGTATATACTAGACTGTGGTGTCACTATGACCAACCTTTAAAAATGTCGTGTTTTACTTGTTTTTATGAAAAAGTTCTCCCTAGTTAGGAAAAACTGGTTTATATCATATGAGTGTGCCGCAGGATTTTTAATCAAAATTTTAGTGTGCAACACGTTGAAAAGAGTTGAAAAACACTTTTATACATCGTGCAAAGTTCTCTCCTGCTCTCAGTAGTGAGCAACGTAATACAGTTTGATAAAGGAAATATATTTATCGTCAGTGAAGTCATAAGACGTATTCACATTATAGCCACAAGCAGATATCTTTCTGTAACAGAGATTATAGAGAGTTAATTTTTGGTAACGTCGTATAGAGCACACATTCGCTCCTGCTCTATAAAAGGTGATTTATTATTTAATATCGAAACTGGAGGCACAGATACAGTACCTTGTATGTGTATATATATTTAGCATGTTAAATATATGGACAATTTATTTAAAAAAATGAGAGACAGCATGAGAGCTAAAATAGAGTTTAAAAGCTTTTCGAGCTAAAAAAAAAGCGCCTAATATCTGGTAAAAACATGTCATGTGAAGCAAGTAGCATCACCACTCTATTAGTGGGGGACACACAATCTGTGTGCGTGGGTGTCCTCTTAACGCACGGGCAGCACTTGTTAATTGGAGCCAACATCACAGGAGCCCGTCACACAGGTCAGCAGATGGGAATGGACCACATTCCAGCGAAACCACTCCAAGCTCTACTCGGCAGGTATTCGACAAGGTCAATTCTACGGCACATGTTTTCGATATCGATAAACTTGTATACTGCATTTGTACTGTAATTTACACTCGATATTCCTCTGCTATATACTGTATTACCGAGAAATCTAGCGAAATTCTAAACAGGTATGTTCTATTATTTACAATTTCTATGGTCCTACATAGCTTTCCTTTTAAATAAATTTCAGGAGGAAATTTGGACGTAGATTCGGAATGTGCGGGAAGTTCTTCTTCTACACACTTAAACAGACATGCTCCATTAATCAGTGTCGGAATGATTTAGAGACAGGTAGGCAATTGCATTATACCAGTGGATACTGAAAAATAACATACAGGGTGATTCACGAGGATTTACCGTCCCTCACGGAGCTTATTTCCGAAGATATTCTGAGCAAAAATGTCACATAAACATTTGTCCTAATCTCAATATTTTCAGAACAAAAGCAAGCTTATTAAGCATTTTCTTACTGCGTAGAGTAGGTTTAACCTTTACTTAATCAATAAAAGAAATGCTTCTCTCTTCTTAACTTTTACAATAAACTGTCTAGCTTTTATTAATCAGTTAATCTTTTAGTACTTTGATTTTTATTGTATTTTTAAATGTAATATCAATTGTAATTGTAATTGTAATTTTATTCTTAATTCCCCTGGTAGAAGGGAAGAGAAGGCCTGATGGCCTTATCTCTACCAGGTTAAATAAATAAATAAATAAATAAATAAATAAATAAATAAATAAATAAATAAATAAATACATAAATAAATAAATTGAAGTTGTTTGTAAAACACCATTGTTCTTGAATTTTACAGTTAAAAGAATATTACAGATAAAGAATGAACTATTCAGGAGTATCATTTCTTTAATTAGCTAGTGTTCTAAAGCTAAAAATGTGATGTGAATTCCATAGTTGCTTCGTACAGATTTTTTTTTTTTCGATTTTTAACTACAAAATTACATTTTCTTACGAACTTATCATAACAATTGTTACAAAGCACGCCACTCTTGTAAATTCTTTGAGTGTACAATAGAATGCGTAATTAAAATGTAAAGAATCAAGTCCCTAAAGTCGTATGATTTGTAACAATTTTTGTGATAAGTGCGTAAGAATGATGTCATTTTTAGTTAAAAACTGAAAAATAAAATCTGTACAAAGCAATTAAGAACATATTTTTAGCTTCAGAATACTAGCCGATTAAAAATATGAGACTTCTGAATAGTTCATTCTGTATTTGTAATATCTTTTTATCCGTAAAAAAAAAAAAAAAAAAGTATTTTACTATCAGCTTAAAATTAATATAACTTTGAAAATATTGCGATTAGAACAAATGTTTTATGACTTTTTTGCTCAGAATGTCTTTGGAAATAAACTCCATATGTGACGGTAAATCCTCGTGAATCATTCTGTGTACTGCCTGTCTCATTCTACACAGACGTTCAACTCTATTAGAGAAGCGTTACGGCTTCTTATTGCAGTTATACCTAAAAATAGAAGTCAAAGATACATCTCGGATATATAGTACGCCGAATACAGGTAATGAAACGGATAAGGATAAAAAAAACAGGTCGTCGCTTTGTGTTCGTGGAGTACAGTCAACTTTCAATATAGTGGAGCACTAGTGAACAAATTATGACCAACTACTGAATGAGATGTGACAATATAAAGCTATTTAAAATGTAGGCCTATATGACTTATAAACACACCTTAAGCCGCGATATTCACTCTCGTTTGATTGTTGCAGTGAATAATAATGTGCATTCGTAAATTAAACATTAAGCTTGGGTGAAATCTTAGTGGAAGTATGAGTCGACGATGCTGATATACGATTTAAAGACATTAAGGCTCTGTGCCTTGGAGTTTATCATATACTTAACTGAAGATGAGTCCTGGCTTTGTCAGGGCTGAGGAAGGATGGCCCCCCCTCTGTTAGCAAAAGATTAAAGAGTTAGCCCTACTACCCAGGAATCCGCAGGGATTAGAACAATCATTATATATATATATATATATATATATATATATATATATATAAAACTCACAACGGATCAATGAGTGCACAGGTACGTGACTGGGTCCCGAGTTCAGCACTCTAAAAGTCCAGCCACAATAATATATCGTCGCTTAAGAACCAATACCGCGTAACTCACAAAATGTAAATTTTACAGGAGAAGGAAAAAACCTAATAAAACCCATAAAAATAACGCAATAGTCTTGAAAAGTGGTGTATGGCTATGAAATAGCTTAACTAATTTGTAACTAAGTGAAAATGGATGATCATGGCTGTAGACATTTGGCCATGTCACTTACGCGGTATTGGAACTCTGCCGTTGACTAAATTTTGTTAGTTACGCGGTATTGTGAGACAACTTTAGCAGCTTCAAGACACATGTTGACAAGCGTTTACTTTACGCTAAAACTGCCTTCTGGAAATATTATTCGTGCTCTTGTATATGTCAATATGTTATCTGAATTGTTGTCCTACCATCTGAATTGAGGTCAAGGTCGGTAGGCTGTAGCTTGAATCAGCACTAGATTACGTTCCAGGCAATGATTGCTGCATTCTTAGTCAATCAAATGCTGAAACTATGGGAAAGGAAAAACGAAGACACAGTTCAATGTTTATTGCTATAATAATAATAATAATAATAATAATAATAATAATAATAATAATAATAATAATAATAATAATCTGTTACTAGGTACTTTATTTTCACACTACGTATTTGAATAGATAAGTAGAATTGTTACTAAAACGTTGCAGACAAGTATAATTTGAATAAAATAATGAATAATAATAATAATAATAATAATAATAATAATAATAATAATAATATTATATTATTATTATTATTATTATTATTATTATTATTATTATTATTATTATTATTATTATTATTATTATTATTATTATTAGGCTATTATTGACAATGGACTTGACTGACTTGCGAATAATGAAAAGAAAATCATATAAAAATATAATAATGATGATAAATTTTCAGGCACAATATTCGTTAAACACAATAAAGAAATAATTATAGGCCTATGCTGAAATCACAAAAAGTAATCCTTGAGTAACCCAAGTGTGGAATACTATCATAAAAACTATGGCACAATCGGTTCTACATACAATAATGTGACGGTAATTTTAGGCAGGCTACTAATCCTCATTTTTTTTCTGTGCTTTTGCACGAGAACATGACTTTTTTTTTACTGAAGGGACGCCATCAGTACTATTATCTAACCAATATCGCACAGTTAATTCTTTAAATTCCCAATGTACACAGAAACATCGTTTTGCAAACCTGAATTGTTTTCTCATCAACATTTAGATTGTAGATAAATATTCTCTTTCTTCTCGATTCAGAATTTGTACTGTCAGGTCTTTTCGTAAGAGTGAAATTCACAAGATTTGATACGTGAACGGTCCTCTGTTCCCAAGTCATAGTTTTCCAGAATGCCTGAAAGATGTATCTTCTCTCATTAGAAATGAAATTACAGCCTCTTACTTTCGAATTTTTGCACATTTTATAACTACACTCTGGCCCCAAATTCCTTGCATCTCTTTCCGTATCATGTGTTACTTTGCCATCTTTCGATCTCTTGTAGCTAAGATAAGCTTCCTCTTCCATTCTAAGTTTTCTATTTTTCATTTTCTTCCACTTACCCTTGTGTGGCTTTGAACTTCTTCTTCTCTTTTCTGTCAAATTTCCATGAAACGCTTGTAGATACTTTTCTTTACCTTTTTCTGATGAATGTAAAGATGTAGAATAAGTAGCACTCACGAATTCCTCGGGGTCATCTACATCTGAAGACGCATCCGAAATTTGGTGTAGATCCTTCATTGACGAGATATTGTCTTCAGTTTCTGTCCTATCCTATTTCTAGCGGTATTATTTTAATAGTGTTGCTTTAAATCATACCAGACTGCATAATATGATCCTGACCTTACCGGTAACACTGGACGGACAATGCCTGATCTGTAGGAGCCCATTTTCAGAAGGACGGTTTTCTTTTGCATTTGAATTATCAGGCAGTACACCTACGAATAAGATGAGATTACTAGTGTTTATAAATGTGATATAAATGGATTAAAAAGCATGTGTAGTAAATATTATCATCAATTTAGTTCTTCCTCCTACCGGAGGAAATGGAAGGAACCAAGCTCAGGACCACTGAATGTAGCGTAAATTATTTCAGCGGCCCATTCATGATTATTTATATTACTTACATTAAGTTTGCTGTTATGATTCCGTAACTGAAGAAAAATAAACGTTTAATAACTGTGATACTTCTTATGCCATACCTTCGTTAATGTTCACAGAAGTTTCTCCCATCTTGAATGCAGAACATACCACAGATAGGATTTCGTTCTCGCTAAACTGACCGTCGTCTGATTCATTATCCATTTCTTTTCTTGTATCTGTAGGCCTATATAAAAATAAAATATTAAATGTACTATATTTCAGTGAATGAACTTGCAGTAAGATTCTGCGTGAATTCAGCTCAACTAACATTCAATTGACATTAGTGAAATAATTCTATTATATTTACCTTTTAAAATACTTGAAACTGAACACTTCTTTAATCTTCTTAGAATATCACACACTGTTGACACAATTTTACAAGGCAGTAACGAGAACCAGCTTCCGTACTGATGGCGCGCAGGGAGTAGACATAATATCTGTTGTCAGATACGCGGTATTTCCTACAGACTTCTCGTGACTTCAGATCCGCGGTATTGTACCCCCCTCCTTCGCACGCAGGCCATTCATGCAATCAAATTCCCGCACTTGTCAATGCATGCAGATGACAGTGGAGGTACCATCTGTGCAAAAAAACAGTTTTGACCAAAAATGTCAGTTACGCGGTATTGTTTCTTAAGCGACGATATTCAGAATACAAATGCACAGGAAATTCTTGTATTATGAAAATAAGTAGACACACCACTTTTATCAATGAAGATTTATTTAAACACAGTTAAGCCGTTATATTACATTGGTATACTTCATTAGTTCGATTGTAACGAATATCATAATATCTAGGCAGAATTTAAAAATAGAGTAGCGCCTACAACTGACAACCATAATAATAATGATTGCACACAATTGAATCCTCTAGATACAAAACCTCCTATTTTGTTCAGAATTGAGTTATGCCCACATATTGCTTGCAAGAATGAATTCTAATGATTTATATAATCTGAATTAAAAAAGCCACTAAATTTTAAGCAAACAGTTTGTTAAAAGTCACTATTAGGTTGAAAATTCCCTCCATTTTTCACCAATTACTGTCAAAAGTCAATTTGTGGAATTGGATATAGGGGATTTTGAATTTATAGGATTCAATTATGCTTGGAATATATATATTATCGAATGTATCACAATACTCACAAATAAATTTAGTCGAATATATGGTAAGATTTTAAAACATTTCTCCGATGATGAATTTCAAAATAAAGAAGACAAAGAACAAGTACGTTTTAGAGCTGGCCGATCTATCATAGAACGTTCTTATATTTGTAGTGAAGCAATGGATTGATAAGAAAACTGCATTTAGACAGTCTTTACATTCCTTATTTGTGGACATAGAAAAGCCATAGTACAAAATACCTTTAAAAACAATGGCAAGTATAAGAAAATTGTAGCTTTCATAGCACAACAGTGACAGCTAGACAGGAATTAAATGAAATATGAAGCACGTGTGAAAGTAAGTAGAGCACTTTAAAAAATTCACATTTACAAATAATTTACAACAGGGCTGATGAATAGGCTCTCCATTATTTAAACTCTACTAAAAAATGTCACTGGAAAATTGGGAGAAAAAAAATTGATGTTTGGGAATTGCAATAGGAGAAGAAGCCCTGTTGTCTCTATTTGCTGGTGTTGAACTGCTAATAACTCAGAATTATGATAAATGGAGTATTTAACTAGGAAATTGCTAGATTGATATTATGGATGGGGATTAAAAATAAATTTAGTGAAAACACTTTACATGCAATTTCAGGATCGGAACCAAGATTTTAAATGGAAGAAGGAAAAATTATCGTAAAAGGTTGAAACAAATATAAAAATTTGGGTGTTCCAATTAACACTTACGAACTATAAGACAGTGATATTAAGGAAAGATTGTATACATAGTTATGTTGTGAAGGAGCTTATGTAATTTTTTAAAACTTCTACAATTTTCATTCGAAATATATGACTTTTAAACTGCATAAATATTCCTACAATACCATCATCTGTACAAAATTTGGTGTCATTAGTGATAATAGTTTTGAAATTAATTGGACTGAAATGACAGGGTTATGTGGCGAACAAATAAGTATAAATACTCTAGGCACAGGAAAATGTTAAACTCATGGCAGAAGAGATATTTATGTTATAAGTTGCTTGAGGTATTTAATGACAAGTATATTTTCATCTTACAGTAGATAGCCTATATGTGTGAGGTATGAACTGATAACTTTTATTCTTATTTTGAAAGAAGATGTATTTTGACGTAATGACGCTAAGAGATGTTTCTGTCTTTAGTACCAATATATTCTTGACAAGCAAGTTTGTAATATCAGAAGGGACTTTTTTTGTCAGTAATGTGAAATATCAGTGACAATGAGGTTCTCATGTAACAGGAGACGTTTCTGTTGCCATTATTAGTAACAAGCATCTTCTACTATTTGATGAGATATCTATTGTCAGTATCTAAAGGTATTACTGAGAGACATTCTGATGACAGAATAAACTTTTCACTTGTTACTACTTCGCGTACTAATAACGAAGTATTCTGATTTTGCAAGAAACGTTTGCTTTGACATAACTTCCAATTATATACGGCCTGGTGATAAAGAAGATGTTCTCATATACTGTAGGGTGTAGGCTATAAGACACTTTGAACTGAGCCAGCCTGTCTGTGGTTATGTTCATGTGTGTTCAAAGTTGCCGGTACCGGTATAGGCCTTAAAATTGGATAATCAATCTGTGCAGGGTTCACTATTGAATTTCGCTCCCGCAATCAGAGTATGTGTTCGCTCTCTCTTTGTCAAGAGAGAAGGAGAGCGGAGAGCCAGACGCTAGAGTTTGTTTAGAGAAAATATCGGAATATTGGCCTTCATTGACGGAACTAGAAGAAGGGTAAAGCATCCATTATAGGTTACCGATACCAGTGCCACCATTTTGTGTCTGACCGACTCCGAAACACGCCCTGCGGCATTGCTACAGAGCTCGAGGGTGCGAGTGTGGGAGGATGTTCATAATAAGCTATGTGGCACCTATTGTCTCAACAATATTTCGTTTCTAGAACAAGATGTTACAACAAATACCTTGAACACAAGCTACCCGAAAAACTGAAGAAATGTAGGAATAATTAAATCAACATAATCACACATTACAGACATATGTATATGTATATACTGTGTATATAGTATACGGTATTGTGTATATATTTATGCATTACTTTACTTCCCTCCTATACCTAGTAAAGTAATTTGTTTGTACTTTGCATTAGTATTATCACACTCCGCTCGTGGAAGGTGGTAACAAACAGTCTTTCCGGTAATTTGAATCTCAACCGTTAATCCAAAAATTATAGCCAGGTTAATATTAGAAATATTAGTAAAAACAAAATGAGTCCACCGCTGTGGTCTCGTGGTAGCGTGTTCGCTCCCGAACCCAGCGTGCCGGGTTTCGATTCCCCGCTTGGAACGAGTTGCCTGGGTGAGTTTTTTTCGGGGTTTTTCCCTCACTCTATGGATGAATATCAGGCAACTTTATCAGGCGCATGGAACCCCACTCATTTTCGCCACTTCCTTTCCCCCCTCATCATCCTTTCTTTATCATTCCAGTTGTCTTTCTTGGTTTTCAGATCGCGCCTGCGGCGGCCCTCCGAACCTCCTGACACTCTCGTCCGGCCTCCATGGATATGCCAAAGCATAGTAGTTGGTGACCTAGCAGCGGAACGAAATTAAAAAAAAAATGGGCCGAATCGGTAGTAGTCCCCTCTATGTAGGCAACAAGCTTCGCAAGACTGTCTACAAGTAGCATATATTTAGGCGGTCTTGTTTATTGCAATGCGTTGTATCTCTAACTTAGTAAAATGGGGTGGCCCAAATTTTGTATCTGGAACTTAGTAAAATTAGGAGGAACAAATTTTTTATCTGGAACTTAGTAAAATTAAGTGGCTCAAATTTTGTATCTGGAACTTAGTAAAATTAGGTGGCCCAAATTTTGTATCAGGAACTTAGTAAAATTAGGTGGCACAAATTTTGTATCTGGAACTTAGTAAAATTACGTGGCCCAAATTTTGTTTCCGGTGATGTATCTTTGTTGCCTTTTTAGAAATTAAATACAGAAAATACATTCCTAGCAGTTTATTATTAATTTCATACTCACTACCGATAGTTTCGATGACAAGTAGGTTTTCTGAGTCTTTTACTGAAAGGTAGGCTATTTCAAACTTTATCACAGAGAATTTCATTTCCGTAGTTAATTATATCACAACTGATCTACTGCCAGCGGAAAAAGAAATTAAAATAACGAGATAGTAGTAGGCCCACATAGATTAGTAATAAATTTTATAAATGAACATTAAGAACCACGATATCAAAGTAGCTCGACTATTAGAGGAATTACTTCATGTATTTAGAACTCATTAAGCTACTGTCTCTGAAGTAATTTCCAAACCAAGCGAACATCATGCTTGCGCTAATATACAGTTGTCATCTATTCCTCAGAGTTCCTTCCCTCTTAAGACAGATGCCACTCTCAATTTATTGTAACTAAAACATAAGCTTACTTGTTGCTGTAGAAGACTAAAAGGGAATTCGTCTACGTTAACAGGTACGATATATTAAAATAATCATTTAATAGATATCGTGTTCATGTTCGACAGAGAGAGTGACTAATTTTTAAGGGAATACAATTTTTAACATTATACCCTTCGGGAGGGATTCATTGTACAGATATAATAATGTCTGTGCTTAAATAGAGAGGGATAAAGAAGAAATAGCGATAGTCAGTACAATATGTCTTCAATAGTTGAGCTGTTTGGACTTTTTCCATTGCTAATTTTCAAAATTGTAGCACAACATTTCGAAGAATGGCTCTCTCTTTGTCGTCAGGTGAAAACCTACTGTGGGGATTGTTAAAAACTGTAGGATTTCATCTGACGACGAAGAGAGAGCCACTCTTCGAACGTTCTACTACAATTTTTTAAAATTAGAAATGGAAAAAGTCCAAACAACCCAACCATTGAAAAAATCCTTTTCTTCATTCAGAGCAATACAATATGCCTGTCAAGCTCCTTCAAGCTGGATTCTTAGTCCTGGATTAAGATAATAGCATTTATATTTATGTTTTTGGGACATTTGTAAGATTGTTAGAATTTTAAGGTACTTAGTAACTGGGTAACAGCGTGTTTATTTTTCATCAAGAGTTTAGGAATGTACAAAACAAGAAGAGTTTTATACATCTTAGAGCTTACATAAATTTAATGATTACATGAGTACTATACTAATGGACCTAATATTTCTTTCAATTATGAAATATATTTATTTAAAATTTTCAGGCATATGACTTATTATTCTTGTTACATTTGATAAGACATGTTAATAGAAAGGGAAATATAGGGGAGAGTCGGGTAGTATCGGACAGCGGGTAGTATCGGACAGTGAGTTTCTTTCATCTACCACACGATGATAGTACCTGATTGACATGGTTACGTTTCTGTGATGTCGCATAGAGAAACGTAACCATGTCATTCAGGTACTACCATATGGTGGTAGATGAAAGAAACGCACTGTCCGATACTACCCGATGTCCAATACTACCCGACTCTCCCCTAAACGTTTTCGCCTGCGCGGCATCTTCAGATACGTAGTTATTTCATGATATCCAACATAAGTACAATGTCGAATGTATTCACTTTTTTAATAAAATATTATTGTTTAACAGTAAGAAGTATAGTCGTGAGTTTTATGTAGTGATGACTGTTCTAACCATCTTGTTTGTTGTCTCCCCTGATATCGTCTTATTGTTGTGTACGATAGAGATGCCCTTGGATAATGGAAATTTTGTGTTCCTTCAACATGTTGTTTCCATTTCTCTCTGTATTCTACTATTTCTGTTATTATATTTTTAACTTTTAACTTTGCTCTAATATCTTCATTCCTCTAGAGGTTTAATCTTGTAAATCCGAAAATTGATTTCAGAAATTTAATTTGAGCTGCCTATATTCTTATAATAATAATAATAATAATAATAATAATAATAATAATAATAGTAATAATAATAATAATATTTTCATTATTATTATTATTATTATTATTATTATTATTATTACACCACAATCATTGTACCGATACCTGAGCATTAGAAGTTTCGATAAACAGATGAGTTGTAAAATTCTTTTCAATCCTTAAATTCTTCCTCTTATTATTTGCATTTCAAAGTATCATATATGTAGCCTATAGATATATAACTTTTACCGGTTGTTCTGTATGGTTGTGAAACTTGGACTCTCACTTTGAGAGAGGAACAGAGATTAAGGGTGTTTGAGAATAAGGTTCTTAGGAAAATATTTGGGGCTAAGAGGGATGAAGTTCCAGGAGAATGGAGAAAGTTACACAATGCAGAGCTACACGCATTGTATTCTTCACCTAACATAATTAGGAACATTAAATCCAGACGTTTGAGATGGGCAGGACATGTGGCACGTATGGGCGAATCCAGAAATGCATATAGAGTGTTAGTTGGGAGGCCGGCGGGAAAAAGACCTTTGGGGAGGCCGAGACGTAGATGGGAAGATAATATTAAAATGACTTTGAGGGAGGTGGGATATGATGGTAGAGACTGCATTGATCTTGCTCAGGATAGGGACCAATGGCGGGCTTATGTGAGGACTGCAATGAACCTCCGGGTTCCTTAAAATCCAGTAAGTAAGTAAGTAAGTAATTATAACTATTTTTCTATGTATATTTTATTTCATGTTACAATTATTAGCAAAATGAATGAATGAATGAATAAATAAATGAATGAATAAATAAATAAATAAATAAATAAATAAATAAATAAATAAATAAATAGTGTACGTATTTCTATTTAGTATTATGAATTTAATATTTAGCACATCTTACAATTAAACTAAATATTAATCTCTTCTTTTTGTCGTTGTTCGCCAAGCAACTGTTAGCTTTAAACCACGTTAAGACTACACCAATGGTTACATTGGAAAGCAACAAAACAATAACAAAAACAAAACAAAAAACACAAAAAAAAAGAAATCAATCAATATATAAACTGAATTGTAGATCACTTTGATGTGTCTGCTTTTGCGTGTCTATGTTGGCATACTGAATTAACATCAATGATGTTTCAGATTTCATTTAACGTTCCTGTCTTCTGTATTTGGCCTAGCAGAGACTTGATGGGATCACTCTAAATTGTTTCATGTTCGGAGCCTGAAGGACCGAAGGAAGAGCATCATGTGAGATCTAAGTTATGTGGTCAGCCGTCCCTTCGTCTAAATCAGGTATGTTCAGCGCGGATACTTTTAGACTTTAAACGAGGTGGGAGAGTGACGTGGAATACTTTTCAGGCGTGTGCCTGCGTGCGATTCTGTCCTACTCGTATGCCACTGTTGTACCTCGCTTAAAGGCTCGAAGTTCCCACGCTGAACATGCCTGTTCTAAACCAAAATTTCTGCAGATAGCTTCCTCCTTATACAGTGCGATCGAAAAGTTCCTCCGCAGCTCTATTAGTTCTAGTAACTCTAGAATATAACCCTGTAGAAAGTTGGCACTCCCCCACTCATTCCGGTTTGACAACCTCACACTCCCAGTCCATCATATGCTTAGCGGTCAGTGCTGCCACTTGAATTCTCCACCAAATACACTTGAATTCTCTGCCTAGTGGATTCTCGGTTACGTAAGTTCTGCGGAGAGACTTCTCGGTCACACTGTATATTCCTAGCCTGTGTAAATGTCCTATAAAATGAGAGTATCCTGTTAAAATTAACAATGTCAGATTCAAATGATTTCTTGGTAGTCCAAACAAATCAGGTGTCAATTTGCACGAAGTTCCTGAAATCATGTTATTCTTATGGTTTAAGTCTTGAGTTAACTCCAGACGTAATTTAACTAAATTTTTTACTAAGTTGTAGAATGTATATGATTCCAAGGAAAGCTTCTGGACAGAAAAGGGAATTAGAATGTTTTATTTATATTAACTTTAGTCATTTTAATTTATATTTTTCACCAAGTGAACATGAATTAAAGAGTTTAAGGCAGTAATTTTAATGAGGGAAATGAAAGAAAATAAATGAATTTATTATCTATTTTAATGAAAGGTGTATAATTTTCTTCAATTGACTTCGCAGTTCTACAACATAGTTTCAACTGAAAACGGTTATAGCTATCTAGTGAAAAAATGCCCATCGACTGTTATACAGAAAAATTGAACATCAGCAAATCAACGGAACTTCCATATATACATCTCGAATAAATTTTGTGATTTTGTGTATTAAAATTGAAGCAGTGAGATCAATAACCATACAAGTCCATTTACACAAGTTTCGAGAAAAACGCAAAAAAAAAAAAAAAAAAAATTATTTCTTACCTAATTATTATTTTTTGCACGTAATATTTCTGATTGTTTTCGAGATCAAGACAAAGTAGTATACCAACTTTTAAAGTCGTAACACTTGTGGAAATATCCAAAATTTAATTTCAAATTTGCAAAAAATGAATGACCAGAAGTGGACTTGAATGGTTATTGATCTCACAGCATCAATTATTTCATGAAAACTAGTTGTTCCTGAACAAGACTATTTACAAACACGAGAACAAGAAGTAATAAGTAACATAAAAAAAAGAAAAAAAACTGAAAACGCCGAAAAACAATAACATTAGAAATGAAGTAAAGACGGAAAAATTTGTCACTTATTAAAAGGAATTAAATATATAAATCAAAAATGAAGAAATAGAAGAGTATAAGGATAATTGGAGAGACCACTTGGGTCGAATGAATTATGAATAAATCCCAGTCCTTGTAAATAATTACCAGCCTTAATGAGGAAGAGCTATAGGGCGCCCGAGGAAAAGATGGTCCTAACACTCTGAAGATGGAACAGTCAAGATGCCTAATCCCTGCAAGGTTGATGATGATGATGATGATTATGATGATGATTAAAAAGCTTACTAGTGTCTCCAGAAAAGCCACAGTAATAGAGGAGATTGGAAATAACAAAGTTACTTTTGTGAAAATAATTCCCGGATATGTGCCGGGAAAGGCAAGATCCAGGTTGCTGCTACATGACTGACAGCCTAATTACGCATACTTTAATGGGCGTAATGGATTGACAGCTTCCGATTAAGTAAAGCACTTAGCTTGGCCTTGCCACTTCGTCTCTATCTGAAGTGGTAATATGTCTGCTTACTAATGTATCTGATTTAGGTTCGATACTAACTTGGAATGTATAGGATGGATTACACATGAGAGGAGGGACAAACCCATGACCACCAGATCACTCATTTGCAACGATTATGACAACTCCATGGTTGAATTTTGACGTGCACAAGGAATGGTAGGTAAATTTTGCCTGCAGCTCTCTCATTTTCACGCAGGATTCTTCCAAAACAAGACAAATTTTACTCCGGTGTGGCATTTCCTGTCTCAAGTTGTGGAAGCCACACATGGGTATTAAAATAAAAAACGTAATCTGCAGAAATAATAATATGAGAGAAATGAGCACGAGTGTGCACTGTTAGAGTTACTAATAAATACCACTTTTTCCTATGTCAGTTATTGATTTCTCTGCCCTCTTACACGTTTAATCTGCAGAAAAGCAATTGCTCAGATCGATCAAGGAATGTAGAGAAAACAAAATAAAGAATAAAGATAGGAAAAGCGAATTAGGAGTAATTCAGGAATACAGAAGATTAACAATAGAGAAAATATGACATTTCATCCGGATCACATAACACACAAGAGAATTCGAAAGCAGATTTTTGGAATACGACTGATAGGACACCCATGGAAAAGATAGAAATATATGACACCGGAACCGCACTAATTCATTTGTTCATGGAAGAACAACTATATTTATTATTAGACTTCGTGGAATTGCCACAAGAATCGCAAGGTTTACTATGCACGGGGTACAGATTGTATGGGAAGGGGGCGTGGAACGGTTGGAGTATGCCTCTGATGTAAACACTGAGCAGTATACTGCGGTTACAATAAAACCTGTATCCTGCATTCAAGAAATATAATGAATGATCATTGAAGTAGGAAATGTCTAAACATGTAAATACACAATTATTTTATAATAATAATAATAATAATAATAATAATAATAATAATAATAATAATAATAATAATAATAATAATAATAATAATAATCCGTGGCGCTACAGCCCATGAAGGGCCAAGACCTACCAGCCGGCTGCTGGCCTCACGGCCACATGCTAAAGCAGAGGTGGACGATCATCCAACCAGAATGGAGGTATCGTGTGGTTAGCACGATGAGCCCCCCAGCCGTTACAGCTGGTTTGCGTAACCGGATTTCGCTACCTATCGTAGCTCCCCAAGTGCATCACGATGCTGGGTGGGCACCGGTCCCATACACTGGCCGAAATTTCATGAGAAAATTTCTTCCCCCATGAGGACAATTATTTTATAGTGAGATATATTAACACTTAAATTTAATGTAAGATACTCACATCATCCTTGAATATGTGCATTGCAGTGAAGAGTTACGTACATTTTCAGCGACTGCAAAGTTACCTCCTCCGATGGTCACTTAAACAGTTTTTATTTTGGGAAAAATGTACGTTCAACATCACACGATGTTATACGTACATATTTGAAGAACGGAAAGTCATTACTTCAGATGTCTTGTCGTGACCCGATAGTACATCATTTATAATACGAAGTTGTGAATAGGCACAATTTTTAACAATAATGTTTCTCAACTTACATTTCATTTTTTTTTTTCTGAAATTAGTGAATTGTTATTTTGGGTAACGGTTTGTGATACTTTATCCACTATATTAAAGGCTTCTGAGAGTTGTAGTTTAGACGATTCTAACAGGATGACGCTTTTGGACACGATTTTAAAATTAGAATCAATGAACATAATATCTTCCAATAGCTGTTCAGAAGGCAATGATTTTACAGCTGCAACAGCGGAACTGTCTGTGCTATCCAATTACCTCCATTATTTTGCCGTAATGTTCTGCATAATAATTAACAACATCCAACCACGTTCCCTAACGGGTCAAGACTGGCTACGGAGGTAAGGGTATTCCAGGGGCAATTATTTGGAACAGCAACACTCTCATTGTAGTATGATTGATTGAATTCTTGTCTGCACTGAACAGATGTTGAGCTTTGACTATTCCAACCACAGTAATGCAAAAACAAGTGCTTACATAGGTATACATTAGCTGTAGCTGCTCTATCTATTTGGACCGGTCACAACTCTTCACATGAACTGCTTATACTACGAGACCGGGCGGCCGCTCACCTCCTCTATACTACCGTACATCGGCAACCTGATTGCATGCTGCGTGTGGCAATTCAACGAAGTCTATTTATTATACTACATACTCGTGTGAAGACTATAACAAATTGTAACTGTGTAAGATATTATTTAAATTATTATTTATTATTTCGATGGCTGAGAACCAGACTGTTATAAGTCCAACTTTTCATAACAAAGAAATCTGTATTTCATTGTGTTCCAGTTCTTGTCTGTATACATGACTCGAACAAAATTGTAAATAATCCTCTCCTTAAGGTTGCTATATAGCTATTCCAAATTGTTTCATGAAGCTTTGAATGTCAGGAGCTTAAAATAGCTCTCCGGAAAAAGAAAATAGTAAAATGGACTTGGAAAAGTCTGGTTCTGAGTCATCGATTTATCTACTATACAGGACGAATCAAACCTAAGGGAGCGGCAATCCTGCCGTCTCTCAGCACTGCAGTCTGGCAAGCACAATGCCAGCTCTCGCGGATAACGTCCATGCTATCTCATGGCACTGAAAACTGGCAAGTGATCTTTCGGATAAATAATGAATTATTAATTTAAGGAAATGGTGATAATATTACCTGAATTTCAGAGCAGTAGTACAAAGCGTAGTTCATTACATTCTACACACATAGTGCAGAGATGTATAAAGTTGTGTGACATTAGCTGGAGCTCATCTTCTCTGCTATTGCGCATTAGACATGTACGAGAAACAAACCTGTTCCTGGCCCTTTATTAAATAATTTAATAACTTATTTCAATAATTGTGTAGTCTCTGCAAAGCACCACCAAAACGCGTAAAAATCTCAGAAAAACTACTGCTCATCGAAACTATCGGCAATCAGTATGGAATTAATAATAAACTGCCAGGAATGTATTTTCTGTATTTAATTTCTCAAAAGGCAACAAAGGTACAGACCCACGTGGCCAATTGACAGAAATATATTTCTTAGTGTTGAGATTTTGATTAAAATGTCCAAGAGAGAAAATAGCATTGTAGCGACTTAGGAGTAAGTATTGTAAGTAAGAATACAATTCAAAGTGATATTTTGTTTTCGGAACTCGTACTAATCATTTCACGTGATCAAACAAAATATATTTTTAGGTTAGTTCTCGTGTATCGTAAACTGTTTAGTCAAAGCAATGAATTTCATGTTGTCAGATAAAATACATTTTAATATTTTATCATACTAATCTACTAATTACCAACATACTATACGAATGGTAAATAAGTAAATGAGCAAGACATTGTTGTTTTTAATACTGTACTATATTATTATTATTATTATTATTATTATTATTATTATTATTATTATTATTATTTCAGTACATGACATTGTAACTTAATAGCATGCTTTTGGTATGAGTGTAGAACGCTACAAGTCCAGGTATAATAAATTATACCATTAGTATTGACTCTTGTCCTGCGTTCGTATAAGAAAAACTTCCTTATTATGAGTTTAGAACTCTGCAGGTGTACGTGTACTTATACCACTGACACTGGTCATTGGCTGAGATCGTATATATAACACTTCCTTGGTATGAGTGTAGAGCGCTAAAAGTCTAGGTGTACTTATACGAATGATATTGGTTCTTGCCTTGAGTACGAACCTTTGAGTTCATATAAATAATACTTCCTTAGTATGAGTGTAGAACGTTAAAAGTCACGGCGTACTTAAGCAATCGTATTGGTTCTTGCTCTGAATTCATATGTCACACTTCCTTCGTATGGGTGTAGAATGCTACAAGTCCACTCGTACTTATATCACTGAGCTACAAGTCCACGCGTAGTTATACTACTAGTATTGATCCTTGTCTTGAGTTTATACAGGGAGATTCACGAGGATTTACCGTCCTTTACGGAGCTTATTTCCGAAGACATTCTGAAAAAAAAATCATATAAACATGGGTTCTATTCTCAATATTTGCAGAGTTACGTTTCGTTATTGGAACGCATTGTGAACGCGTGACCTTGGTCAGCGTGCAGTCAGCAGCCAGCGCGAGCGCTACGGAAATCAAAGATAGCCGTATGCAGTTACGTAGAGCTACGTGTGCCGTTCACAAGCGTGCGGCCAGTGCGGCCAAGTGTACTCAAGCGGACGGCGACATTTTTTAAAATGTGTTGTAAACTCTCCAAGACTGTAAATTAGAATGTAAAATTGAACTGCAAATAATTAAGTCGGTGGAAGTGGTGTGATTTATAATAATTGTTGAGGTAAGTGTATAAGAATAATGTAATTTTCTAGTTAAAAATGGAAAAAGATGTCTGTACGGAGCAACTAAGGGGTTCACAGCACATTTTTAGCTTCATAATAATTTCCGATTAAAGAAATGATACTTCTGAATGGTTCATTCTCTATTTGTATTATTCTTTTACCTTCAAACTAAAGAAAAAACGTATTTTACAATCAACTTAAAATTGGTGTAACTCTGAAAATATTGAGAATAGGAACTATATTTTGTATGACATTTTTTGCTCAAAAGTCTTCAGAAATAAGCCAGATCTTCGTGATCCACTCTGTATAATTAACACTTCCTTGGTATGAGTGTAGAACGCTACAAGTCCTCACGTACTTATACCACTGGTATTGGTCCTTGTCCTGAGTTCATATAATTAACACTTCCTTGGTATAAGTGTAGAACGCTAAAAGTCCCCGTGTTTTTAATACCACGGGTATTGGTTCTTCTTCTGAGTTCATATAAATAACACTTTCTTGGAACAAGTATAGAACACTGTAAATCTACGAATACCTAACTTATACCATTGATATTGGTTATAGCGCTAACTGCAAATTTCGCCGTGGCAAGAAATGGCCGAAAAATGTTGCCTGTCATAATTCTTTTATGTACCTTAAGTTTACGACACAATACTGCCAGCTTTACTCCTCTCCAGCAGGGTCTTGCCGATCGTTAAAATTCAGTAGAAATAAAGTAATACTTACTTACTGGCTTTTAAGGAACCCGGAGGTTCATTGCAGCCCTCACATAAGCCCGCCATTAGTCCCTATCCTGAGCAAGATTAATCCAGTCTCTGTCATCATATCCCACCTCCCTCAAATCCATTTTAATATTATCTTCCCATCTACGTCTCCGGCTTCCCAACTAGCATTCTATATGCATTTCTGGATTCGTCCATACGTGCTACATGCCCTGCCCATCTCAGAAATAAAGTAATAATAATAATAATAATTTCAATATTAATTATAGAGTCAAAATATTACAAGAGACAGCCTTTATAAACTTTTTTGCTATTCGCAACGGCCGAAGAATTTTGTGGTTTGTGTAACCCGATCTGAGTTATATTGGCGGTAAATGGAAAATAAATGAATTTTTTATAACGAGTTTTCAGTTTGTTAGCACGCTGTTACTGATCACTAAGTTATTATATCCCAGAGTTCAATTCCAGCTCCACTAATTTGTAACAAACAGTTGGAATTAGCTTGTGTTGTTCAATGAAGTTTCGTATCGTTACTAAAATGAGATTGCTCTTCGATATATATGTGTATATGCTATTTTTTTTTTCAAATATGCATTGAAGCGGTCACAGTTGCAACATGATAACTAACACATATTTTTTAAACGGGAAGTGAGGAAATGTATAACTTTGTAAAGTGAAAAATTACATTGTGACGAACAATATTTATATTGGCGGAAAAGTTGTGATTATTTAATTCTGAATACAGAAGTAATGTTGACACTTTGAACGTCAGTGTATAAATGAAGTTATAGTATTACATTTTGATGTGATATAATATTATTAAAACGACATTCATGCATTGTTTTTTATCGAATCTTCTGATAGGCCTACACACTTACCGGCAAAATGACCATGGTATAACTAATAATAATAATAATAATAATAATAATAATAATAATAATAATAATAATAATAATAATAACAACAATTATTATATAATATAATAATAATTATTAATATTATTATTATTATTATTATTATTATTATTATTATTATTATTATTATTGCTCCTTTGGTAGATCAGTTCTAGACTCCAGAATTATTATTCAGAAAACTAAGATTCGATATTCTGCATTGATTGCAGTAGACCTTAGTTGTGGGCAAGAACTGATTGTGAAAGTTTTTGTATTTTGTCCCTTACCTCAATATTACATATTTCATTACATAACACTGCACATTTCACCTTGCTCTTCCCCTCAATTCTTGTTAACAAATAATACTGACAGGGTAAGATGTGCGTGATTCGGTGATGCCGTGCGAAAGAGCCAATT
The DNA here is from genome assembly GCF_040183065.1 of Periplaneta americana. Classification (NCBI taxonomy): domain Eukaryota; kingdom Metazoa; phylum Arthropoda; class Insecta; order Blattodea; family Blattidae; genus Periplaneta; species Periplaneta americana. Next base: position 74,670,679 of record NC_091129.1, on the reverse strand, counting down.
ACTATTTCTCTGTATAACATTTATGATTGTTTCCTTAGCAGAACGGGGACTATCGCTAGAGTTTCAAGGGTACTTTTAGTGCTTAATAAGGGGGATCTTGTAGCGTCCCTCGTCAGTACCACGCATTCGTAAATCCAAGCTGTACCAACAGAGATATTAAAGCGCCTCTATGGAAGAGATACTGCACTTTGATAAAAGTCTTAGTGTGAAATGTTTTTCACAAAAATTGTTTTGTATCGCTTATCGTCTTGCGTTTTGTTCCTGAGAATATCGCAGTTTGTGAACGTAAAACACTTTTACAGAAGGACGTCGAGAGACAAAATGAGCTCAGAAACTGAAAGTAGCTATATTGTGACAGTTGTAATAGTGATTGTTATAATTATATTATTATTATTATTATTATTATTATTATTATTATTATTATTATTATTATTATTGTGACAATGTTGACGATTATGATGACGACAATTTATTATGATAAATCTGAAGAGTTCGGAATAGTTATCAAAAGTAGTGTAATTAAAATGTTTAATTAGTAATTCTGTGAATTCTAAGTTTAAGTCCAGAATTTTAATTAGTTAAATTGGCGGTCACAAGCAATTTTACATTCTAGATAAAGTTGAAGTTCTCCTGAAGTTTCAAGTTGCCGGCTTTCGGTTTGACCACAAACCCGTCACGCGGTGAAAGAACACATTACTCGCTCCTTGCCTGCTGCCACACTATCCGAACCAGACCCAACGAATGTGCGACATCGCTGCTGCCTGCTTCATTTGCGTATCTCCTTATTACCGATATTAAGCCAACAGAAGACTCCACTTTCCATAAACCTGTATAGTAACGATACACGGATGATATGTCCACTTCTTTATGTCCACAGATAAAATGTCCACTTTTTTATGTCCACAGTGAAAATTTCAAGTTTCTTCTGTCCTTTACATTAAAGTCCATTAATTTATAGGTTCAGTTATTTAAAGTCCAGTACATTACAAGTCCATTTGTAGTTCTGTCCACAGATTGATTGTCTACAATTTAAAAGATCCACAAGTCTGAAGTAATAACCCATTTAAAAAATCATCAGTCTGCTTTTAATGTGATGGAAATAGTACACTCAACTATATGTACATTATTTCAGAATTTTAATATTAGATAATAACTGTAATTGTAACATAAAGATAAAGATAGCCTATTGTGTCCCATGAAAGGCAAAGGCCTCCTTAAATAAGGGAAAGCTCTATTTGCCTAACGTGATGAGCTAGTTCACGTTAGACGTGATATTGTCTAGGAACTTGAATTTCTTTAACAATGATTCTCTCACTGCCTTTCACAACTTCCTGTCTATGCACAAATGTCCCTCGAGTAGTTTGCACTTTTTTCTGTCTCTTGCCTCTCTGTACCATTGTTGACCTGCCTGTTCTTTGAAGACGTCTGCCCATCTGCGCCGAGGTCTGCCTTGAAGTCTACTTCCTATACGGGGGTTCCACATGGTAGCTCAGTAATTGTAACATATGTTTATTCAATTATAAAAATACCATTAATTGGCTTCATTATCGTTTTCATCATAAGGATGTTCTTGTGCATACAGTTTCAACCGATAACTAATGCCTCTAAGATATCTGTCAACGTCACGGTTTCCCCATATACATGGTAATTCAGCACCATTTCCTCAATGTGTCTTCAATTTAAAACACAGGACTTCTTTATGGGATGACGTATTGCCATATGACCTGTCATTAATTGATTTATTAATAACTGATTGTCATTTTGGTCCTTCTGCAAGTTTTCGAAGTACTTCCAAATGTTAGCATAGAGTCATTCCACGTCAAATCGCACAAAATTATACAAATTTTGACCTTCATATTTCTGATTGCGTTTATATTTTTTTTACCAACTCTATGGGTCTCATAAACCAACAAGTGTATTTTTATTTCCTCCTAAGTCCACATGTTTTTAAAATATTACATGTTAAAATTCGTTAAAAATGACGCACAATGCAACATTTTTTAAGCGTCATATTTCTAACGATATTGATGTCAAATTTTTTTTGAAAAAATGCATTTAAAAGCTTAAAGTACTGTCGTTTATTAAATATTTACTAACTAATTTTAATATAATTATTTCAAATATTTTTTTTATAATTCAATTTTTAAAACATATACCTCAATGTGAAATAGCCCTATTAAAAATCTAAGAAAATGCCTATTAGGTGCACTGAAGTATTCTTAATAATTCCAGAAAAATTCAGAATGGCATCTCCAATAGTTTAATGGAAATTTAATTACTTATGACAATGTGTAGCGGTCGGCGCAGCAGCAGTGGACGGGAAGCGTTAAAGCGCGCTAAAAGGTTTATCGGCACTGGATAACTGACTGAACGTTGCAACATTACACCCAGTACGGATCAAGTTACTCGAGGAAACACTGCTAATTCACTTATTATGATATCTTAAAATAATTGTACATTATGCTTTTCAAATGTTTCTTTTCATTCACACTTTAAATTTTCATTCGCCTACCTTCTTTCTTGAAAGAAAATTGTTTTACTAAATCTTCAGTTTTTGAAAACGGAATGAAAGAATATAATTTTAATGTACCAGTTATTGGTTTTAGATTATGGTATCTGGCCTGCAAATTTTCAGTGTGGTTTTTGTGCTTATTGAATGGACAAAATATAAATGACACGTTAGAAATGTTTTTTGTGACTAATTAAACAGTTTTTTTTTGGTATTGTTACAGGATCTTGTATAGGCTAACTCTCGTGGCAAGTCTTTTAACAGTATCTCCAATGCAAACACATGGACCTTTACCATGCGACATTGCAGAGAAGTGTCATTCAGCACTAATTCCATAATCGTCTTCATGTAAGCAATTATTTTTAATTTTTTTTTTTGTATTGTGAACTTGATCCATTGGAAAAGTAGATGATTTTTTTCATATCGTTGAATTCTTGCTTTAGGAAATTGATTGCTTCGGATTGAAAAAAGTGAAAGGGATCGGTGTCATGTTTCATGGTTTCTGAGATGACATTACTTTTGTAACGAATTTCTGTATCTCCTTTGAAATATACTACGAAAGGATTTATTTATTTATTTAAATATACAGAATAAAAAATTTATTTACAAACAAGAGAAATAGAAATAAAATAATACAATCAATATAAAAAAGGAGATGCAGTAGTATTAACAAAATTTGAGACCGAATGAGCAGCGCTCGTGTTTGGTCACAGTTCAGATATAATATTAATAGGCCTATAACATAATATAAAATAAAATAAAGTAGGAAGTAAAATAAAAATTGTATTATATTGTGGCTTGGCATATGTTCCAATGCACACCTTGTATTGAATCTTATATTACAAATGAATAATTTTCAGAAAAGTCTGCAATAACTATGTAATTTTCAGGTTGTACCTTTCTTTGCATTCCGTCAAAAATAAAATATGGCTGACTTTTGAATGGATGATGATGCATCTTCTACATGAAAAACTTAACATGCTAGGGAGCCTTTTACTTTTGAAACTTTTCACGGAGGTATCGTTTTGTTGTATCTTTCTTTTCTTGATAGGGGATTCTATTGACATCAAACTCTTGTTTAATTCCTCAATATTACTGATTTCTAGCACTGTAGCCATAGAACTGCTAGAAGAAGTACTGGGATAATCACTTTCTCTGTCCGCACTTTCATTTGATTCATGTTTATTAATATCACAAGAACTGTCGGCCTCACATATAATTTCACCTGACCTATGCGGACATTAATTGATTTTTACGGAACAAATCACATATTTGCACACTCAAAGACACCTTTAAATTGAGCTTTATCAATAAGTCGCGACTTACGCGTCTTAGTGTACTTTTCTTTTTAAAAGCGTGATTAGGAAGGTAAATGGATTTAAACACTTGTTATAATATTACGCGATCTTTACCATCACTCATGTTGTATAGAAGTCACGTCACTGCGCGAAATTCAAACCCAAACTGATTATTTTTCTCTCCTGCCATCTGTTTACTGTCATAAAGTTTACTGCCTTACCCAGCATCTAACATGCCTTTATTTTTAGGTTATAAATCATATAAAGTATATGATTCTGGTTGGAGAGAATACTTTGGAGGTCAAGGTATATATATATTGCCTTGCTATCATCAAACACTTGTCTATATTACAGTATAAACATACAATACTGTGAAGGGCTTCCCCTCTTAGCTGATCTGACAATAATAAAATAATTTTAGATAAGATATTTACTGTTCCTTAAGGTATTAATCATTTGATGATTAGTATGGTGAGATCAGATGCAACGGGGAATTTCCACGGGCAGCCTTCTAGCCTATGGCTGCAAGCAGTTCATCAGCTGGGCATCGCGAGCGCGTGCATGCCTCCGGAAAATAAATTGTTACAAATGTATGGGTGCCGATCCCATATTTATAAATGCAGTAGTTTACAGATAATACATCAGCGAACAAGTCTATTTTTTTTTTCAGATTTTTAACTTTGCTATTTAATATAGTAATTTTGCTTTGAAAAATAAACGATTAAAAAAATAGGCCAAATTTTAAATTTATTTGTGATAGGCCTAAAGTAATAAAAAGTGTTGTATTTCGTCTTTCAAATGCGCCAAACCGCAAATCTCAATTATATGTAGACACAGAATTCCAAGCGAGTTTATGTAACAGTGCGCGCATAATTTTCGTAACTTCAAATATTCATAACTACACAAATAATTAATAATTGTGAAAATAAAAAATACGGGTCTCCTTATTTGATGTCTGGAATTCATGAAAAAAAATTCGACTATTTCCGAGAAGGTCGTGTTTTATTGCTGTACGATTTGACGTGGAATGACTCCATAGTGAGTTACTATACATTTCTTAAATTTGGAGTGCCATCCTCCTATTGTATTAATTGTCCTTTGAGTTCCATTCAGGACTAGGTTATAAACATTCAAGACATGCAGAGGAAAGCGAGGAAGCACCTCTCGTCTTCTATCTGTGACAGGTAGACTTCTGACTGAATCGTCCTCCAATTGAATGGATGTAGATATTTGTTGAATTCATACTAATATTTATGTCATCATTTACAAATTACAAATTTATTCTATAAATTATTTTCAATCCAAAGTAAAAATGTACTCAATATAATGAATGTAATATTAATTTTAATGAGACTTAGTTCTTTACAAAAATTCCATTCACCTTTAAGCATATAATTTTGCTATTTTCAAAATTATTCTTATGGGGGAAAAAGTAAAAATTTATTTGAAAAGTTTCCGCTACTTTTCTTCTTCACTTTGCAAACTAGATTTGAACGGTGATAGTGGAACAGAAACTGCAAAATGAAAATTTTAAATGTTTAATCTCTGAATAGACCCCTTCTCAGATTCCTGCAGAGATGTGGTATTTCCCAGAAACATAGATAAGTTTTAACATTATTCATTTTATACATGGATGACTATTCTATATTCTTCTTAACTTTTCTAATTTTCTTCCATTGCAAATGTGTGTATTTTGAATTTCTAAGACACTTCATTTCTATTGATTTTGTCTCGTTCCTTCTGATGTAATAATACAAGCTTCACATTTTGAAGTATGTAATTTTATATTTGTTGATTAATTTGGTCTTAAAGCGTGATTAGTATTTCCAAAAATTATGTGAATTTCGTAATTATATTAGGAAACGTGGACTGCATATTTGAGATAGAAATTTAATAAACGAAACACAATGCTAAGAGAGTAACACGAAAGTATTTCTATTTATACGTTTACAACTAAACGATGCATGGCATGTGAGCTCTTAAAGACATCCACTTTAAGCACGTAAGTAGCCATCCGATAGAACCTCTTGTCAACGGAGGTTAATTACCAATTTTGAGGTATGCCACTCATCGTGATGTGGTGCCCCTTACTCGACCCTTGAGGGTGGATAGTGCGATCGCCTATCCCTAGACCGGTGTGAACAGTCAGTGGCAATCCATATAGACACCACCATCAAGTGTTACAGCTGCCAAATGTTTGCACTAAACTTTGTTACATCACAACCAAGTAGTCTTGTGTTAGCGAAGATAAACTTGAAGATCAGTCTTCTTATTACGTATTTCTTGGGAGTAAAAGGCGGTCGAAGTGTGTTGATGAACACTTCATCTAATTTAGTGCCGAGATGAGGAAAGTATGCATTTCTCCCTCCATACGCCTTCCTTAAGTATAAAGGAATCACTTTGTCTTAATATAGGGGAGAGTTGGGTAGTATCGGACATCGGGTAATATTGAACAGTGAGTTTCTTTCATCTGCAACCAGATGATAGTACCTGAATGACATGGTTACGTTTCTGTGATGTCGCATAGAGTTACGTAACCACGTCATTCAGGTACTACCATCTATGGTAGATGAAAGAAACGCACTGTGCGATATTTCCCGCTGTCCGATACTATCCAACTCACCCCTAAATCTATAAACAACAATATAATTACAAATTCCTTTAACCTCTCATTTAAGCATGGATATATGTTTGAAATATTTTATGATCATATCTGGCTTTAAAGTCTGTCGGCAGCCAGCTTAACTGGGTTGATAGAGTGCCATTCTACGAACTGAATGAGCCTTAATTCAATCCCAGATGTAAGTGAGATTTTATGTTTTGTTATTTCAGAATGGTGTTAGGATCCGTTGTCTTCCATAAAATTTGGAATCGTCTTTCCAGAAGTAAAAGGTTGACAAGTATAATGGTGGTCATGTCACTTTCTTCCAATGCTGACGTAACGAAAACCGATTATTTAAATAATATCATAATCTTTCACAGCTCGTTACACATCCATCCATCCATCCATCCATCCATCCATCCATCCATCCATCCATCCATCCATCTATCCATCTACCTATCTACCTACCTATCTATCCATCTACCTATCTATGTATCTATTTAATTAATTAATTTATTAATTTATTTATTTATTGGTTTATTAAGTTATTAATTAATTTATTGATTTATTTATTAATTTATTTCTTAATTAATTAATTTATTAATTTATTTCTTAATTTATTTATTTATTAATTTACTTCTTAATTTATTTCTTAATTAATTAATTAAGTTATTTATTTATTTATTTATTTATTGATTTATTGATTAATTAATTAATTAATTTATTTATTTATCAATTTATTGATTAATTAATTAATTAATTAATTAATTAATTCATTCATTAATAAATTAATCAATTAATTCATTCATTAATTAATTCATTCATTCACTTATTTACTTATTAATTAATTAATTTATTTATTAATGTATTTATTTATTTATTTATTTATTTATTTATTTATTTATTTATTTATTTATTTATTTATTTATTTATTTATTTATTTATGCCTATAACAGGGCAAAGCCCCAATTACAATAGACGGTACAGATATTCGTTTACAAAAAAAACATAGATAACATGAAAAAATAAAAAAGAGATGAAACAGATACAAGTGTACATACAAATTAAAATGGAAAATGAGAGAAGGAAAGAAAAAAAAAGAACAGACAAATAGATACTACCTAAATAAGAGATACAGATATAGATATAAATGAAAAATACAAAATAAAATAAATGAAAAATAGTTAAATATACTTATCATAGCCAAAAATGTAAAATGTAGCTATTATTGGCAAATTACAGAGTAACAAATAGCAATACTATATAAAATCAACAACCTTCAGTATATTAATAACAAAATGTTTGTATTCTATGTAAGAAATGCAGAAATCTAGATCCCATGTTTTACATATTTCATTGAAATTTGAACACATTTTTAACACTGGTGAATTTTAGTGTGATTATCAGGCTTCGAGACTTTGGACCCGATATAATAAGTTTACTGTGCATGCACTATAGGTTGTTGACTCGCTGCAGGTAGATAGAGATGTGTTGAAGTAACAAAGTTGGTATTTAGAGTAGAATACGGTAAAATGGGGAAACACACACATGTACATTCTGAAAGTAAATACACATTACACAATGATAATGTCAAAAGAATGTGAAAAGCATTTAATCTCCTGTCTTTTATAAGCATTTGTGTTTAATTATACACAGTGTTAATGGTTTTAATTTTTTCATTTATCCTATTGGTCGTCTGTAGGAAGTGCAGTTACAGTACCGAATCGCAATGTAAATACTACAAGATACATTTTCAGTGTCTCAAACGTAAATCTTTTCCGGTTATCTGCCAAAGTTTGTAATGTAGAAAGCTACGCTCTACGTCGCATGACGTGATAGGAGCAAAACGAAAAAAACCTAACATCATTGCAGTCTCTAAGAGACAGTGCTTTGTTCTCGGGTGACTCTATGTCCACTAATTTGCTGTTTATATTACACAATGTTCCATACCCGTCATTTTTACATGAAATTGATTTCCACTCCTGTTTTACACGTTCAGTAACCGGTGTACTTGTTGTCTCCTTAATTCTCTGCATCATTTTCTAAATTAATTTGAGGGCTTCCGGCATCTCTTGCTCTGACTTTTCTAACAGTGTAATAGTTCCAGACACAGTTTGAAAATATGTTTGTATGAAAACCAATTTATTCGTCAGAACCTTCAAATCCAGAGCGCATTTGTTGGCATTCATTCTACAATATCCCCACCCCACTATACTCTTTACCACTATACTCAGTACGCCGTTATGCGGATTTCCCACTGAACTACTCTATTGGGTCCGAAGTCTCGAAGCCTGGTGATTATTATTATTATTATTATTATTATTATTATCATCTCTAAATTTAAACTACCAGACTATTTATGTTGCTGATGACTTACTAATCCTCCAAGATACAGAAGTTGCATCAAACGTATCAAGATGTTAGAAGTTCCATACTTCCTTTCATAGTCGTACATCGCATGTGTCCCCAGCCTATTTGTGCTGCATGTGACTATGCAACGGTCTCGAAATCAGTTTCTGTCAATAAAACGTTATGATTTTTATCTCTCCCTCCCTCTCTCTCTCTCTCTCTCTCTCTCTCTCTCCGATATAGACAGACTTTATGTACTCTACTGGGCTTTACTGTCGTAAGCCGATGTGAAGGACACCTGCAAGTCGTCTGATGCCTAGTGTCAGTACACAATTCTCGCTTGAGAGGGACTGAACAGATGAAGATGCCAAATCCTTAATATTATATATATATATATAGGCCTATATCGAGGAAATACAAGAGAAGAAGAGAGAATGCGAGGGAACGAGGAGGAGGAGGAGATATGACTGTAAGGAGAGGACACTGAAAGGAGAAGTGTGAAGATAAAAGTAAAGTGAAAGAAAAGAAAGGGAAGAAAATTAAAGACTAGGAGGAAAAGAATTAGATAGTAGAGGATGGTCAGGAGTAAATGGAAGGAAAAGAAGGCGAGAAGAGAAAGTGAAGAATAAAGGAGGGAAGAAGAGAAGGAAAATACACTATCTACCAAAAAGTAATTGGGCACTGTTTTTGCCCCTTTAGAACCTCGTGGTACCACCTCTTGTTGCTATAACAGCCCCCCCTGTCAGGCATGCGCTCCACTAGTTTGTGTAGGATATCCACTGGAATGCGTCGCCATTCCTCTTGCAACATGACACTCAGTTGGACAATGGAAGTTGGCCCCATGTTTCGGCGGCTACTATGCAGTGGTATGCAGACAATAATGTTCACCGATTGGACTGGCCTGCACAGAGTCCTGGTCTCAATCCCATTGAGCACCTTTGGGACCAATTGGACCGGCGATTGGAGTCTCGGGAGATGCGGCCAACTTCCATTGTCCAACTGAGTGCCATGTTGCAAGAGGAATGGCGACGCATTCCAGTGGATATCCTACACAAACTAATGGAGAGCATGCCTGACAGTGTGGCTCCTGTTATAGCAACAAGAGGTGGTACCACGAGGTTCTAAAGGGGCAAAAACAGTGCCCAATAACTTTCTGGTAGATAATGTAGATAAGGAAGGAGTGAGGTTTTTCGTTGTAGATCGTTGCGACGAACGGACCTGTTTTTACATAGCTCTGCGACGACTAGGTTACCTAATCGAGTCAGTGTTAAATAAGTGTGTCACTGTGTGGTTCACATGTAATTGCTAACGCAACATGCGGCCAACCAAAGATACCTGCAAGAAATATTCAGCTGTCCAACGCAGGAATCTGAAGTGTATTGGGCCTTGTGGCTTATGATTCCACCTTGACTGCCTCAAATTTGGAGATGCTGAATATGAGGCTTTTATGTCGGGAGGATCCTCCGTCTTTCGGTGTGAAGACTGTTTAACAACAGCAAGATCAACGAGGCGCGATACCAAGTCGTGGCAGTCCTCTACCAGGGTCTTCTCATCAATCCCCGGTGAGTGATCTTCTAAATTCCATCGAAAAGAAGACGCCAACCAAAAAAAATTCTGTCTTCTGAGAGGTCAATATGTCTCCCAGAGATAAGCAATGCTGAATCTCTAGCAGTGCAAATAGAGACAGTGCGACTCAACACGCAAAATATTGTTGACACTTTAAATCAAGTTCTGGGATATGTAAAAAACCTAGAAGCAGACATAAAAGATTTAAAAAATGAATATTATCACCTTAAGGGGAGAGGGTGGTATTTTTTAAAACTCTTTTCCTATTTGGTGTAAACTATTAAGAAATATATATATACCCAATGCAGAATTGTACTAAAACCGATATATCTAAACCGTCTTTAAAGATAGATTCAAACAGTTTTTTGCAATGTATTTGCAAAAGCATGTTGTACAAACTGTCTATAACAGAATTTTGATATTAGTTCCTACGTTTGTAAAATGAAAAATTAAAATTTAATAACACTTTTCTGATTTCATTTCTTGCAAAGAAACGGACGTATTTTTAAAATGAAATCAATTAAAAAATTCTGATACAGAGAAAAGTTTCTTAATAGTCTATAAAGAATGTGTGTTCTAAATTTCATGCATGCATCTTTAATAGTTCAGAAATTATATCCGTTTTTGTCTGGCAATGTAGCAAAAAAATGAAGTTACTGGAAACCGATAAAAAGGGGCGTGTGATTTAAAAATCCATAGCGCAGGAAGTTTAAAAATGACTTCTCAACATCCGATAAGGGCACAAATACCCTCAAAATGTTATGCAATGCATTTCACACATATCAAAGAGTATTTTAAAGAAATAAAAATTGTTTTTGAAAATTTAATTTACCAGAAACAGCAATAAAAGTGGGCGAGTGATTTAAAAATCCATAACGCAGGAATTTTAAAAATGGCGACTCAACATCCGATAAGGGCACAAATACCCACAAAATATTATGCTATGCATTCCACACATATCACAGGGTATTTTAAAGATTTTTTTTAAATTTACTCATTTATCACCAAAAAATACCATCCTCTCCCCTTAAGCGTCAATTGTCTTTGCTAGCAGGTCACAAGATTGGCAAGGTTACGGAATCTCCAAGCATTCCAACAATCTCCCAGACATCAATCAGTACTGTTGTTGCAAAAGCGCCAACCTGTAAACAAAGTGAGTACAATATTGCACCGGTGAGTGTTGAAAGTTCAGCTAACGCAGCAAATTCTTCGGCCGCTGACATTGCCTGTAATCTTGCCACATCTAGCAAAGACAAACATAAAAACGAGGTCACAGCTGCAAACCAAAACAAGACCCCTCCTCCTAAAGTAAACAATCAGACTTCTAATGAAACAGAGTGGATCACGGTAGGAAAGAATGGATCAACGAGAAACAATAAAAAAAAATTGTAGTTGGGAACAAATCAATACCCAATGATATGGGACTAAAAACGGTTCCAAAAAATGGATATTTATTTCTTTCTAGACTAGATCCAACCACTTCAGTGAATAGCTTAGAATCATTTATGAAAGAAAGTTGCCCGGAGGCACAATGCGAGCCAATGAATCAAAATTTCCAAATTCATACACATCTTTTAAAATTACAATCAATTCCGATAATATTGTTCGAGCTTTGGACACTAATATCTGGCCCAAGGTGTTCTGGTCACTAGATTGTTTTTCAAAAGAGACGCCCCAAACACAGACTGCATAAAAACCAATTCCAGATCGTTAATAAATGATAAAAATGAAAAAAACAACAACAATAAATGTTTTATATCTTATTATACAGGGCTTGAATAACGAAATTAATCTCCTGGAGACTTTTTTCAACTCCAACATCTATTAATTTTTATGTTTCACGGAGCATTGGTTGCGTGATTATAATATTGACTATATAAATTTTGATAGTTTTAAAATAGGTGATTATTTTAAAAGGTCCAACCTTATTCATGGAGGATTAGCTATTTTTGTCAAAAGCAACTTAGAATTTAAAACAGTGGCATTAAATGAATTAAAATTAAAATTTCACTTCGAATGTTCAGGAGTAATGATTGATTCATTTAAATTTATAATTATTTGCATTTATAGATCTCCTAGCGGTTCTTCAAATATTTCTTTATACAACTGGAAAAGCTTCTTCAGATACTCACAAAATGGCAAAATTACACAGTAGTAATCGGAGACGTAAACTCTGACTTTGATGTCTTAACATATAAAACAACCGTAATTGATCTATTAAATCTATTAAGGCAATTTAATTTCTATCCAGGAAATTATGCTCCAACGAGAGGAAAAGTATGCCTCGATAACATTTTTATAAATAGTCAGCAGAAAACATACAACATTCTGGTAAATAATTCCCATATTGAGACCACTCTTCTCTTATATTGCAATTTCAATACATTCAATTGAGAAACGAATATAAACAACCTCAAATGCTTAAAAAACGTTTATGTACCACTGAAAGAGTAATGGAATTCTGTTATAATATAAACAATATTGATTGGGAAACCATCTTTAATGTTAAAGACCAAATAGCTGCTCAAATTTTTAATACATTTTTAAATTTATTATTAGGATATTTTACGGAAAATGTATGATAAGACTTTCTTGTGTTAAATTCTAACGTACCTTGTATACATATTTCGACCTATTATGGGTCATCTTCAGAACTGGTCGTTGCTGGTCTTGGCGCCTCTTGTTTTGTTTCCTGTGAGAGTGTGTTCGTGTGGTGTAAAGTGGAGTCAAAGAGTGTGTATGTTCTGAAATTGAGTTGTGTGTTGAGAATTTCATTGGGGCATGTTTTTGTGTGTCTGATATTTCATGTTGTTCTAGTGTCTTTAGTTTCTGGCTTTTTGGTTGGGTGTGTAGTATGTATAAACAAGAGGTGCCAAGACCAGCAATGACCAGTTCTGAAGATGACCCATAATAGGTCGAAACATGTAAACAAGATATGTTAGAATTTAACACAAGAAATTCTTATCATACATATTCCGAAGTGATACAGTGTTAAAAGTTGTGTAGTCAAGATGAAGAATATTTTAATTTAACCTTACCAGCTAGCTAGTCAGTCAGATAGGATAGCTGTTTGTAACGATCCCCAAAGTAGGTTTTCACCTGACGACGAAGAGAGATCCAACCTTCGAAACTTTGTGCTTTAATTTTTAAAATTAGCAATGGAAAAAGTCCAAACAGCTCAACCATAGAACGAGAAGATGTTTATCGATCAAGAAATGATACGAGCAAACAATGCCGAGGAAGAAACGAAAGAGAAGAAATAGAGGGGTATGAGGGTTGAAAATATTAGTTTTTACAGTATATTATTTAATGGCGACGTATCAACTACTAGATCATAAAGGATTGAAGGAATACTAGCCTTTGGCGAAATGAGGCAAAATATTCACATTTATTACCTCACATTCGCCTTACACTTGGAGAAAACTCGAAAACACCAAAATAAGTAATCATCCCAGGAGGGAATCGAACCCACGCCCGAGCGCAGATGATTATGATGGTAATGAAACAGTCAACTGAAATGAGAGCAATACGAGTAGTCCCTAAACATCTTTCAGTGACTTTTCATATCACAATATGAAATTCAGGTAACTTCAAAATAAGGTGGATGCTCCTGTTATGGCCATGTTCCTGATAAGGCCACCCCGCTATTGTGAGTTAGTTAACCAAAAAATCTGCTAAATTGCAGCAGCATCCAGTGAAAGGGCATCCTGGTATGTCACTTGATCGTTTTCCATCCATTCAGGTTGCGCAATATGGCGTCACTTCCCTGTTTTGCTGTTTTCATGTGCCCTTTCTTATTTTTCTCTGGTAAGTCTCCTTTGTTTTATATATGTTTTTCAATTACTTGTTTCATGAAAACCATCGTACTCCATTCAGCTTTTAATGTTCTGTTGATTGGTGTTGTCGTTGATGGAGTATCTTTTACGAGTTGTTCATAATCAAACGATTTTCGTGAAACCTTACCTGCTCCTGATATGGCCACATCAAATGCACCATGGCCGTATCAAGTTCATTTCACTTTTATTTTTTCACCTGACAAATTTACATGCCTTATAGCTGGGATTACGCAAAAATTTTGTATTTTAAGAAAAACAGCTTAATTTTTTATGGAAAAACCTGCTTTGACTACGTTTTAGAATTACAAAAAAGATTATTAAGTGTCATGTTTATTCATTTTACACCAAAATTATTTAATTTTAGCACAACTGCGCTATCAAACTGAAACAATCACGATTTGTAGGACATGGAACAAGGGTGGCCATATCATGTGCACGTGTTCCTGATATGGCCACTAGGTAGACTTTTGGAATTTGGGACTTTTTGGACAATTAAAGCTATTTTTATGGGGAAAGGAAATTGTTTTAAGAAAGTCCATTAGAATGAGAACGAGTAAGAAAAAAGTGGTTTACATTTTTTTCAAAATGGCGGCTATAAAAATTCTCAAACCTTAGCATGGCCATATCAGGGACACCTACCTTACTTGTGCTAAGAAACGTATCTAATCCATTCAACATTGCTTCTAGATTTTGCTATAAATAATTTAGAAAAATTACTCAATTAGTGAGTTGCATTCAGCTATGTTTGTTATTCCAATGCTTCATACAATCTTTCGGTATTAGAGAATCAACGTAAAAACGTAACTGTATCTTTATTGTGTTTTGTTAGGTGTGTATATAATTTAGGGGCGCCCATATGTGGTTGTGTGGTAAAATTCTTCACAAGTTGTAACCGAGGAATTTTGTTGGCAACGCGTCGGGATTTTTGGTAGCCTTTGCTTCCATTATTGGAATGCCCGGCGTCACATTAAGCACAACTGATGACCATACAGAGAGGTGGAGAGGGAATTACCCGATAGTAAAAGCATATTTGCACTCGTTCCCTTGCTTTTGGTCAGTTTAGATTCATTAAAGCTCCCGTTCTGCTTTCAACTTATCCTCTCCCTCTACAACCCTCTTTATCCTTTTTCTCATCCCTTTACTGTGTATCTTTACATAACGGTTCCAAGCTCTCCCCTCAACCCGTTATCCCTTGCAGAGTTTACGCAGTTCCAATACCCACTCTTACCCCAACTCTTCGAAGCGGCTGTTTTTAATTAAATTATTGCACTTTGAATATTTCTGGCATGGGTTACCGCATTATTGTATTACAAATATCTATAAATTGGAGTTTTTCAGATCGTCTAATTATTTTCATCTCTTGCTCTTAAGAGAAGGGTTCCGGGATATATTTTATTAAAGTCAACTTACATCTTGATAATTATTTTATATTGGACATAAAAGGTTATTCAAAAGTCGCCAAATATTTGAAGTTTCTTTTGATAAGACGTATGCTTAAGGGGTTAGGTACAGCTTACAGCAGTAAAATTTTGGAAATATTGAACATTTTTTCGTCCATTACTGCAGCATATCTTGTACAATAATGAAAATTAGTATGTGTAAAACATTATCCTTCTGTTACATGAAAAAAAAATTTAAGATTTAGAAAAATTATTTGTATTTTTTTTTTCAAAATTCAGTTCACTGTGCAGTGATGAAGCGTTTTCTAAAAAACTATTCAACATTTTTCAATGAAATTTTTTGTGTGTATTTATGCATGTCATATCTACAATATGGTGCAAGATCACTTCTCTACCTTTGCTAGATTGTCTGATAAAAATAAATTCATTAGGAAAAATGGTCAAATATCAGTACTTTCTTCTAACACAAAATAAAAATGTATATATTATTTATGAAGGAATGTAGTTGAAAGAGCATGATATTGTAAACACGAGTTTCAGCAATAGAATAAAGCGAGAGAACATGAAAAATTTACCAAGTTTATGAGTTATGAGGGAAATGCTTCACCACTGTACAGTGAACTGCCATCTTTCTGAATTAAAATATATATATATAGTTTTTTTAAATCGTAAAAATATTTTTTCATATAGCAGAAGGACAGTGTTTTACACCTAATTTTCATTATTGTACAAGATGCAGTAATGGAGGGAAAAAATGTTGAATATTTCCAAAAATTTTACTGCTGTAAGCTATACTTAACCCTTTAATAGAAAAGTAATAATAGTTTAGTTCATAAAAGAAAGAAATAAGTAAGTTCAGGAATCAACAATTTTTAAAATTTTCAGACAATCTCCTGAGAAAATGGAGGGGGAAATGTGTGCCACCTAATGAAATGTTCTGGATCTCTCTCTTAATGTAATTCATCTATCTTTCCTCACAATTATAGTAGGTGTTAACGCTTAGATACGTCCGTAAGAGTCGTGATTGGAGCTCCAGGACTAGTGTCATTTGAGAACACTTTATATCAACTACGAACAGCACTATAGGCTACCACAGATTCTTCACAAGCCAGCTGTTACATTTCATACGCTTCAGCACACGATTTTTTAAGAGATGAGCAAGATTTCAGAGCAGCGTTTCGCTTTCCACGAGTCAATTCCATTGTGGTGTAGGCGAAATTAAACATAGTCTACTTGATCTCCTTTCACATGTTAACAATTTAACGCAAAATTGAAATTCTATGTTAAACACTAAGGGCCGTATTCATAGACATTCTTAGCGGAGGCTTCTGGTGGATGATCAGCGAAGTAACGTTTTTCGTATTCATATACCAGTGTTAACGATATGATATGAATCCCGGACAAGTAACCAGTCGATAGCCGGGGCTAGTTTAGCATGCTCGTAGTGCGGGCAAGCGATACAATAGAACTCTAAGAGGTTAAAGAAGTCATGATAATTCAATATTGAACAACATACGTAGTTTGAAAAGTATTATATTGAGCTCTTGTTATCTGCAAATATTAATACATTTCTTTTCTTTTTTCGCAATTTTCATAATCTGCAGTTAAGTAGACCAAAGTCTTAGCCAAAATCTGGGACATTTTTGTGGAACAAAACTTATTCATCAGAATATATTTATATTCTGTTACAATTAATTAACGTTGTCATGTTACACATATAAGTTACAATTTTATTTAATTTCTCATTCCGAAGGCTCTTTGCTCTGAGAAAAAAAAATATTCGTTAGAATTAAAATACATTAGTATTTTATAATAAAAATACGTCACTTTTTATGCTTAAGGCTTTTTCGTTAGAAAATATTTTTATTGTAGGCTAATTATTAAAATTAACACATATTATTGCAATTTACAGTTACAATGTTACGTTGTGATGCTGAAGGCTTTCAAGCAAAGATATTTTCCAGATGTACGAGCAAATTTCAGAATGTGTTTATATCCAGAATCGTACGGTACATGTGGAATTCTACATAATACTTACCTACTTACTCACTTACTGGCTTTTAATGAACCCGGAGGTTCATTTCCGCTTTCACATAAGCCCGCCATCGGTCTCTATCCTGAGCAAGATCAATCCAGTCTCCATCATCATATTCCACCTCCCTCAAATCCATTTTAATATTATCTTCCCATCTACGTCGCGGCCTCCCCAAAGGTTATTTTTCCTCCGGCCACCCAACTAACACTCTATATGCATTTCTGGATTCGCCCATATGTGCTACATGCCCTGCCCATCTCTGGATTTAATGTTCCTAATTATGTCACGTGAAGAATACAATTTGTGAAGTTCTGTGTTGTGTAACTTTCTCCATTCTCCTGTAACTGCATCTCTCTTAGCCCCAGATATTTTCCTAAGCACCTTATTCTCAAACACCCTTAACCTATGTTCCTCTCTCAAAGTGAGAGTCCAAGTTTCACAACCATATAAAACAACCGGTAATATAATTGTTTTATAAATTCTAACTTTAAGATTTTTTGACAACAGACTGGATGATAAAAGCTTCTCAACCGAATAATAACAATTATACATAATACATTTTAAAATTATAAAGCAACTGAAATATGGCCGCCAATGTGTCAACTTGAAGTCTGCTTTACAAATTGAGAATCCTGGACAAATAAACGTCCCACCAGTCTATTTTTCCCAGATTTTCGGGATTTTTGGTCAATCTACTTTAGTTCATCTTGAATAACTCTTACTGCTCAATCGCGATCAAATTGTAAGTTTCCTAAATTTCAAAGAAAATATTTTACTTATGAAAGTGTAGACAATATTTAACACCGAAAATAGCCCAGACTATTGATTTATTTGACATATTTTTCTGTCTTCCGAATTTTTCCTATTTGATCGTCAGCCTCTAGTAATAAAAATTGGGTGTAATAACAGTTTTTCGCATAAGTTGATACAGAAAAAGAAAAAACATTCATGTGAAATGCTGGACTCGAAAAAGGGTCGTGTTTTCCACATAGTATCAGTGTTGTGCCTTACGTACTGCGTACGCCGTACTAATGATCGTTACTAAATAGTATGTGGAAAACACAAAAAAAAAACTTCAGATCGCATGATGAAAGCATGTGTGTCCAGTTACGTTATGATAGCAAGCCGAATGTTTATTTTCTTAACAAATTAATACTAGGCACTTATTCTGACTAACATCAAGGAGTTGGCAAATATTTATAAAGATTTTGTTTGCACATTGTTGAATTATTTTCTTATGGGACAGGGGGTGCTCATGACTGCATAAAGGGAATCGAGCGTGGAGGTCGATGGGGGTGGCATTTTGTTATTACTCTGCTATTTGCACGCTTTAGCTAAAAGCGCACCACATTAATCGCACGGTTTTGTAAACCGCACGTTAAACTATGACGGTAAAATCCACACACGCAGCTATTCTAGATATACTGCAGGAATGCGGATGTGGCGTGTAAAACCAAGGCACTTATTGTCCAATTTTTATGTGATCCTGGTTTTTTGTGATAAAAGCATACGCAGAACTTTAAACTCCATTGCAGTTAGTTTATTATTACTCGAACAAAGTCACTTAAATCAATGTGCGAAACGTGGAACTGAAAAGTCTTTGAAGTGTTAAATAATTCTGTATAGTTTTTTTTTTCAGAATATTTCCATGTAATTAGTTAGAGAGGAGTAATATTATTGTCTTTAACGTTTCCTTTCTTTATTATATAAACTCACATAACTTATTGATGTATATATGGGAAAGAATGGAGCTTGTGAAATGAACAAAGCGAATAACAAGTGATACTGAAACTGATCTGGAAGAGAAAAAGGAATTGATTGGGTTACTGAGAAGAAACTGCCTGCTGAAGGAATGGTGAACGGAAGAAAAGTTCATGGCAGAAGAAGATATCAGATGATAGACGACATTAAGATACATGGATCATATGCGGAGACAAAGAGAAAGGCAGAAAATAGGAAAAATTGGAGAATGCTGAGTGTGCAGTGAAAGGTCTGCCCTTGGGCAGAAAACTATGAATGAATGACTTATTTAAAAATATGTCATAGTTTCTTCTTTCACATAGAGCAGTTGTAATTAGTAACAATCGAAATATATTTCCGTCAATTAACATTTCACCAGATGTCTTTATGCCAAGTTGTTAGCTCTGCTCCTTTGGTTTATAACGGAAGCAAAAAGAATGAGATAGATTAGGAGCTTCATTTGTGGTTTATCTTGATTAATTGACTTAATCGTTTCAGCTGAATATAACCCAGATAAGACTGACGTCCTACATATAGGACACCGGACGTTTTATTTTTTTAACATTGTTGTGTAAGATTTTCATAGTCGGCAATCATGATACCATAACCCTTATGTGTTATAAATTGCCTCCAATTTTTTTCTGATGTTCAGTCTGTCATAGTCATTGTTGTTAACATATTTGTGTGAGTTCTGGCTGTGGAGCAGAACATGTTGTTCTCGAAGTCGGTATGTATCACATGCTATAGGTATAATGCTTTTGATCCTGATAGGGCATACTCGAATGATGTACTTCGTATATAATAATTCATAATTAGATTCAATTTTTGATTTAGTGTTATGCTATATCATGGTAAAGTTAGGCGTACTAGATGTAGTACGTCAGTCATAAGAGGGGACATTTCGTGAGACTGATAGTACTTCTGTTATTATAGGGGTTTTCACTAAATGAAGCCTTACAAATGATTCAGGAGGACCAAGTTGCTATACCTAAGTGCAATAACATTTCTATCACCATTTTATCACAAAAAAATGCGTGTGGTAACGTAACTGATGAGTATTCTGATGATGAAAATAACCCTACAATTGACAATATGACTGGTAGTCGGTTGCGAGCTGAGACAGAAGTAACCCTCAACACACAAGGAGAGGGAATGGATGATTATGATGACGAAAGTCATAGGGAATGGTGATGATGAACATAGTAAAGGCGATTGTGAAAATGGCAGAGCTCCATTTGTGGTTTATCTTGATTAATTGACTTAATCGTTTCAGCTGAATATTAAATACCAGAATTTAAAAAGTAAAATAGCTTTAGAATCATAATTTATATACAGCGTGTTTCAGGAGGAATAATAAATATTTTAGGGGGTAATAGTATGGACTGTTCTGAGTAAAAACAGTTCATATAAACATGTGTCCAATTTTTATTGGGTACAGAGATACAGCTGTTAGAGCGTAATTCAAGAAGGTGTTAAGCAAAGGCAAATGATTACGTTCAATGCACTTTCGTTTCAATGCACTGCTACTCCAGTTGCTACGGGCTTATTTATCAATTGTCATTTTTGTTTTGAAGGTCAAGTTGTGAAGTTGTGCTTTAGTTTACATAATTGATACATCATCTAAACCTGAAATTCCTCGGAAGATGGGTCGGCAAATATGGTCAAGTTTCTTGGCCACTTAGGTCCCCTGACCTTACCGCTTTAGATTTTTACCTGTGGGAATGGTTGAAAGGGGAAGTCTACAAAGAAAAAGTAAACACAAGAACCGATTTAACCGTTCGGATTATGAATAATGCTGCCCTCATAAAAGAACACCAAGCTGACCTCACAAGAGCTATACGTGGTGTTTTCAAGAGAAGTCGAAAGTGCATTGAAGTCGTTGGTGGAATTTATGAAAATCAACTTTGAACGTAATCATTTGCCTTTGCTTAACACCTTACATTCTAATAGCTGTATCTCTGTACCCAATAAAAATTGGACACATGTTTATATTAACTTTTTTACTCAGAACAGTCCATACTATCACTCTCTAAAATATTTACTATTCCTCCTGAAACAACCTGTATATTATTATTACTATTATTATTACTATTATTATTATTATTATTATTATTATTATTATTATTATTATTAAAGAAAAATAAGTCATAGTCCATAACTGATTTACTAATATCAATTATTAATTAATTTATAGTTAAGTTGAGGACAAACCTATATTCCTGCAATACAATAAATTCGTATTTTCTGAAACATAAAGTCGATAATCGGAATCTCAATAATCCGAACATCCGACAATCCGAGTTCAATACGAACTGTAGGCCTACTGTATATACGATACCGGAAAGCACAGAAAACGAGAAAAAATTGTAAACGATTGTTTTCGTTAAACTTTTTTGTTTTGAAGGTACGTAGCTAGAGCTGTTGGTAGTGCTTGTGTTGTTTAGTTAAATACGGTATTGTCATTTTTCTTTATGCTCTTATACATCTGTATACTATCTAACCTAACCTAATCTATAACCTAATTGTTGTACAAAGTTTCATAAAAGTATTTTATATAAGAGAGAAGTTATTAATTTTGTCTAAATTCGCCACTATAAAAGGGAAGTTCCTCTTACACAAACATAATCAGAATTCGTAGACAAAAATATATGCTACCTTTAATTTCTGTACAAAGTTTCGTAAAAATCTGTTAGGAGAGAAGTTATTAATTTTGTCTCAATGGACCCCGCTATAACGGGGTAGTTTTTCTTGTGCAAACGTAATCAGAGTTTGTACAAAAGAAATACGTGCTACCTGAAAGACTGTACAAAGTTCTATAAAAATCTGTTAGAATGCAGAGACGTTATTAATTTTGTTCAACTATTAGATTTGCGTTCTGATCCAAAGTGAGTTTGTTAAGATTAAATAAAAATGTGTCCAAAGTAATTTAAACTGGCGTTCGATGTCATATGAATAATTCTGCAGGCCTAAACACTCACAACACTCACACAGTGATTCAAATCTTCCTTATTCCATTATTCTTTTCTGCTGTTAAGCCAAACGTGAAACAGTTGCCGCCGCGCTACAGTATGCCCCACCACTGAAAAAGATTAATTACTGAAAAATGCTGAAGAACGCGCAAACTTTGAAACAAGGATTCAACACTCTAAATGATGCTGTATTAAATAGTAAAAGAATTGTTGTAACCGGACGTGACCGACTACACTAAAACTCACATTATATTTGGAGAACTTAAAACAATATTTTTTTTTTCAATTGTAATATTTAAACCGTACTTAAGAAGAAAAATACTTTGCAAAATTGAAATTGAAGTTACATCAGTAAGAACGCACCTATCTGAACAGACTACATGCCTCACAATACAATAAATCACTAACCATTGATACTGATCCGCATACATAGTAAACCTCTCTGTCTACGACTGAACCGGAGCGAGACGTTTAGAAAGAAATCGTTGTTCATACCCTTCTAGATACAGCTTGCTGCTGATAACACAGTAAAAGCATTCTCCAAATGTAAAAGAACATGAATTCATATTCACCTTTGCCTAGCTTAACAAGTCGAAATTTGATTTTTGTCCCCCTACATTGGGAAAATTGCACACTGTGCGATGATTGAGAAAACGAGAAATGTAAACGTAGCACATACGATTGATTTTAAAGACATCTCGGGGAATTTGATTTCTTGTATGTAAGTTTACCGATTACCTCTTTAAAATGAAAGTGGGAGGGAACTGTTTCTAATTGCCTGAAGAAAAAGCTTGCAGTACGATAAATTGAGATTTTTAAATAATTACGTTGATTTGTGTAATGTAAAAATAAGCCTCTGGTACTGCCTGTGTTCACCGAATATTTAATTAAAATTACATCGAAGAGTTTAAAAATATTATTTTTATTTTCGTTTGTTTAACGTAAAACACTATATCATATTTTTATTTTTCCCTGTAGAGTTTTAAAGGTATAAAAATCTTGTTTTTATAACGTGAACTAAGCATCATTATTATTTAGGTCTTCAGAACATTCAATTGAAATTGGAGTATTGAAATATTTCTTAATCTTTTAAATTTATTTTTAAATAAGCGTATCTTATTGACTGTGTTCTCTGAATATCTAATTAAAATTAGGTTGCAAAGTTTATTTTAAATTGTTCTAGATTTTGTTTAACGTGATGTGAGCAGTGTTCATGCTCCGTTCTCTAACATAGTATAACACAAAAATTAAATAGTTTATCATCTGTATTTTTTCTTACGAGTTTAAAAACAATTTACGTGACCATGACCTTCAACTTAAACCAGGTGAAGGGGTTATTAAAAAAAACAGAGACTTACGTGCACTTCCTACTGATTACACAGCTTTGCATGATCTCGTAATTCATGTATTTTAAAATGCACATTTTTATGGAAACCTATTCAAAATACAGCAAAATAGTATTTGACTTTTTTGTTGCTCTTTACTAAAGGAATCAGCCATCAGAATTAATGACATTACTTACAATTCAGCCTGTATATTCTATATAAGGTAGAGTAATTCTATATGTTTGATAATCCGAACGAATTTATAATCCGAACTACTATTTATAATCCCAATCAGTTCGGAATATCGAGTTTCTACTATACTTCTGCAAATAGCACGATAGGTGACTGAAAAAAGTCGTTGCATGAACAAGCTAAATTACGCTTACCTGTATGTACTCATTATCTTGCTCAAACTGAAATCAGTGAAACGAAGTTTTCATTAAGTCTGCCACACAATAGCAAGGAGTACTGGAATTCGTACTTCTGTTCAGTCTTTCTCCCTTAGTCTGAATTTAGGTTAGACTATTATGACTTTATTTCATTTAATATTATTAACCCTTAACTGACATGAAGCGGTCTCACAGACCGCCATCATCATCATTTCATCCCCTCCACTTTACGAATTTTATGGTATAGAACAGACGCGGGCAAAGTGGTAATCATGATTACATCCGGTAGCGGGGAGGATTCTCACGTCACGTTCCTCCCACCAACTTCCACCCCCTCTGGAAGCGACCCTTAGTCGATGTGACGGATTGTTTTTGCGATGTTGAATACTCATAAACGCCCATTTCAAACAGATTGGGAAGAAAAATTCTTATTGTGCTCATGGAGAAAACGTGATATGATTACTATGCAAAAAAAATCGTTAGGCCTATAGGAACGCACAGAAGCAATATACACAGATATTACAAACAATGTCGTAAGAATCACGGTTTAGTTACAGATAAATTATTGTAGTTTGGAGTTTAATACCTACACAATAAGCAAAAATAATAATATTAGCTAAGCTTATATCATTTTTGTGTTTTTAAAGATTTTTTTTTAAATTTCGCTCTATCTTCTCTATATTCTTTTCTAATTTTCTCTATTTCAATTTATAGGGCCGGAACATACGGAGCAGCTTGAAAAATAAAAAATCGAAATATTAAGTAACCAGAATAGAGAGGAGGCCAATGCCTTGACTCAAAAACAAAAGGAAATTCTTGCCAGTGACACAGTTGCTTGGGAAGTCGCAAAATCATTGAAACCTTTTAGTGACGGAGAATTTGTTAAAACTTATTTAACAAGTGTGGTGAGTGTTATGTCTCCCGAACAAAAGGAACAATATGAAAACAATAGTTTGTGTCATCGTACTAACTAGAGGAAGAAGAATAGATGATATTTCATATATGGTGGATAAGCAATTAAAATCTAGTATTTCCCAATTCATAGCATATTCACTAGCTTTAGATGAAAGTTCGGACATTGCTCAGTCAGCATGGATCTTAAGGTAATTATCATTTATTTTTATATCAACTTCTTGTAATAAAATGTGTACAATTAATTTAATTGTAAAACATTGATGAGAGCATACTTAACATACGGCTGAGATAATGTGTGCTCATATCTTATATTATGCTTCTGTTACAGTTCGCCACTGGACATGAAAGGGGTGAAGTACACAAACTCTCCTCTGTATGGCGGGTAGTATCTCAAGATCTGCCCACCACTGGTATAGAACTTTCCTCTTCTATCTACCTTCCAATTGGAGTGTAGTGATCTATAGTCTCGTCGCTCTTATTTCCGGCAGCCAATCACGTTTCAAGTCGGTTACATTTAAACGTGTGCGTCTTGTGATTCGTTGATGATGACGTTATTCATTCCCTAAGGTTCGATAAATACTTAAATCACCCGCCATTTTGGCTCTTTCGTTGGCGTTCGTAGAAAGTACACGAGGACGTTATTTGCCGCTCAATTATTTGCTGAATTACAATGCGTTTGATTTATTATCATAGGAGCTACGACATGATCATGTTTAATGGTATGGCAAATAGATTTCTCGTCTGGTATCTCGGCAACGAAAGAAGAAAAATGGCGAACGATACTACCTACCTAGACTTTATAGAGCCTACACTTTCTAAGACGTAAGCAAAGAGGAGGAGTCACGCCGGGAATAACAGCGTCGCGACTATAGCAATATTGATTAATATTTATTATAATATAACCAATGGGGTCTGATAGACCGCACCAAGTCAGTTACGAGAGAAATAATAGACGTCAGTTAAAAATTAATCAATTCATATAGCTGTAGAAGGGAGGAAGTAACTGATGATTTCAACAATGTTTACCTTGACGCTAATGTAATGTAAGAGAAATTATACCTTTAAAAACGCGATTATTCATTGAAATAAATTATGAAAACAGTAATTAATCTTAACGAATATATCCTGCAATCTATAATCTGTTGCAAGAGAGGTTTCGTGCATGTAAACAGTAAGTTAGCTAGTCCTAGAGATGGAGAATCTCTTTCCTCAACACAAATTACTTTCCTCTGACATTCATAGCAACACGTTCCCAATGCCGCCGTCTGAAACTCTTACCTATTTCATCAATTTCCTTTCAGTTCCCTCCACTCCTTTTGTCTTCTAACATAGACTCCATTTCTCGCAATCCCTCGCTGTCTTTTTCTGACTGGTTGAATTAAATTCTCTTGAAAGCGAAGGAAATAGCCCACGTAAAAATCCTGACCTGAAATATCTATGATGGAAACTCCAGTTTAAAGCACAGGGCCAAGGTAATGGACGAAATTAATTCCAGACACCATTAAGACTATATACGTGCAGGATTTTCTCCTTTTTTTTTTCCTGTTCTTTCCTTCATCTCCGGCATACGAAAGAGAAATGATAAAAAAGAGGATAGAGGGATGCAAATTAGTAAGATTTTTAAACAGGTACTTAATATGGAGAGACTTACTCCAGACCGTGACTTAATTCAGGTCAAATTCTTGATGCCTTTGTCTTTTTTATAAAATGATTATATTACGTCGTTTTAACAAAAGGAGGTTGGGAAAGGGAAAATGTGCACGTAACCATTGAGATGAGAAATTTCTTTCACATTTAGTGGGATTAATACAGGACGAACCAAATCTTTGGGAATTACTCCAGAAGCTATCACAACCAAAACGATATCTGTTTCAAGTCCTATGAAACTATAGGAAGTTACGATAGTGATATGTTTCGAAAATATATTATCTTCTACAACATTCGGCTCGCACAGAAATGCCTTACAGTACAATAAAATTGTAATCTATGATGCGCGCGATAGCCTATGAAGAGCCGACACCGATCAGCCGCTGCTGGCCTCACGTCCGCATGCCTCAGCAGAGGTGAACGATCACCCTACGATAACGTGGTATCGTGTGGTTAGCATGATGACCCTTCCGGCCGTTTGAGTTAGATTTGGCTACGTAACACAGTTCTCAAAATCTATCATGATGCCGGGTGGGCACCGATCCCATACACTGTCCGAAATGTCATGAGAAAATTATTTCCCCATGAGAAGAACTCCAACAAGCGCGCATTCCGTAAACCGAATCATAGGCATTGGCCTTAGATCACGAGGCTACGGCGAGGAATTAATCTTACATTCACAATCCATATGTTATATTATAATATTTTTAAAGATTAATAGGCTTTAGTTCATGAAAGAATAACAATAAATTAATTAAAGAAATGCATGCCTGTTTTCTATCCAGTATCCTTCCAACTATCTACATTTCTTGGTATTTTCGTACTTTTTATATCTGTATATTTCATCAGCATATCTACCTCTTTATGTGCTTCTCTCTTTAACCGACAACAATTCCCATAACTACTTATCCAGCTTTTCCTCTACCTACATATCAGTCTCTGTCTCTACGATATCATACCTCTATAGTCTCAGTGAAATGTGTTATAGGCCTACAGTGTCAGTGAAAATATGTGTTATATAGTGTCAGTGAAATGTGTCATAGTGCCAGTACAGTAAGCGAGATGAGAGTAAAGTGAAAGATCATTATCAGTACCAATGTCAAACTTATGTAGGACCTATACATATGTAGGTTGAGATGTAAAATTAGGTTCACTTATTAATTAGGCTATTTTATGCATAATTATTAATTATAATTATTGTGTATAATTGTATTGTTTATTCTTATTGTATTATATAATTGTATTGTGTATTGTAACTTTATAACGTATTCTCTATATTGTGTATACCAATGCCATAGGGTGCTTGCCCACTTGCAGTGTAAATAAATACATACATAAGTCTATCCATCTGCCTATTTACTGTTGCATCAGAAACAAGCAATAAAATTTAAAATATTATAATATTTACGTTTTACTTCAAATATAGAGAACAGAAGTTATAAAAAATTTATTTAACAAATTCCACTTAATTCTAGAAAATTCCACTCAGATTATACATGTAAGATGTGGAAACATCAAACATTTACAAATACAACTCACATATAAACTATAAAGAAGTTCCAGTAAGTGGCGTCTGATCTAATTTTTTTCCGAGTGTTGGCTTCTATCAAAAAAAAAAAAATCTCGAAGAAATCAAGGATAAGAGAAGAGATTCTTGTTGCTGAAAATCACATACAAGATGAGAGTCCCCAATACAGAATTAAGAGCCCAAGAAAAATCACACAATCCTGCTGGAAAATGTATGTATGTATGTATGTATGTATGTATGTATGTATGTATGCATGTATGTATGTATGTATGTATGTATGTATGTATGTATGTATGTATGTATGTATGTATGTATGTATGTATGCATGCATGCATGCATGTATGTATGCATGTTTGTATGTATGTATGTATGTATGTATGTATGTATGTATGTATGTATGTATGTATGTATGTATGTATGCGTGTATGTATGTATGCGTGTGTATGCAAGTATGTATGCGTGTCTATGCATGCATGTATGTATGTATGTATGTATGTATGTATGTATGTAAGGAGGACAAGAGCAAGACAAGAAGAACGGGAAGACCAGTAGAAGAATAGGAAGAACAGATCAAGAGGATTGCATTTTTATATGGCTTTCATCAATTCCGAAGTTACTTCAAACCTAGTGAAGATAAATATATAGTTCTATCACATTCTAGTATATACAGTCGCGAAGCTTGAGTTTATGAGGGTACTAGGAACAATAGACTGCGCAAGTACTATTTCGCATTGTCTGTAATGAGGCGATAGTAACGATCCTAGTGGTTAGCAACTATTTATGGATGCATATTTACTACGTATTGAGCTTCGTGACTGTATATACTCGACTGTGGTTCTATGTCAAAAATGAGTTTAACACAGAAAGTACGAATATAAAAATGAATGTTTCATGCAGAAAGAAATATTAAAAGATTTAAACAAAGAAATTAGATATATTTAATAACTAAATAATAAATGTAAATTAT
The DNA here is from genome assembly GCF_040183065.1 of Periplaneta americana. NCBI lineage: Eukaryota > Metazoa > Arthropoda > Insecta > Blattodea > Blattidae > Periplaneta > Periplaneta americana. The sequence goes on along the minus strand of NC_091129.1, from coordinate 74,641,604 downwards.
GTTAAAAATACCGAAAAGAAGATCATAAGTTAAACAACGAGAGTACACATTGTGGAGAGGGTGTAGGGAAGGAGAGCATTCCTTCTTTCGCCAGATCACTCTTTGAAATTATCAGTACTTACCATTTTTTTTACAATTATCCCTCGCGTACTGAATGGTTCACAATATACAAAATAAGAATATTCTCACTATGAAGGAAAAAGTCGTTACGCTCATTGTACAATCACGAACCGAATTTAGAACTATGCGTAATATTCGCATGAAATGGAACGTCGTAACCTGGTATGTGTTTCTCTCGTTACACCCACGTCTCTCAGTGTAAATATTTGCATCCTACGTCGGCATGACGGCTTTTTTATACCTTCATTGTTACCGTCTTGATAAACGTAATTAAATTAACAAAGTAAACATATCAGCAGTACTTGTAAAAACCTTCTCGGAAGCTTCAAGAGTTTTCCACTATGCACTTACTAACGAGCTTCATGAGAATTCCCTTATTTCCAACAGTCACGAGTGTGCTAATTTTACTCCGGGAAGGCTATTCCCAGTTTTGACATGTTTATTTTTTTAACATCGTTGCTTTGTGAATACGTTGCACAGTGTATATCACACAAAACATTTTGAGAATTATATCAAACAGGTAAACTGAGAGAACGTTTTCGAATGTGCATGAAGTTACGGAAAGGTAATTTCACAATAGGAAATTGTCTGGAATATTTGTTTTATCATCAGAAATTTTATTCCTCGAAATACAAATTATTCACAATCAAAATTCGGAACAATACTCGTCATCAGTATTAGCATCAGTATCATCATCAACTACAACAGCAATAGTAAGTTTGAGACTTGCATCACGATTGAAGGTGCTGCATCCCATTCTTGTACTCATGAGCGGATGAAAACGGGAATGCCATATTCAGTAGAAGACAGAAATAAGTTTCTTTGGATAGCACAAGCTGGAGTATTCTAAACGAACTACTCCGACCTGAACAAGGATCTTATAAAATGAATAAACATAGTATTTAATTAAACTACAATAGTTTATTTATAGAATATTCTTATAATTACATATATGTTTAAATTCAAAAATTATTTTAAGGGTAAAGATTTAGTCTAAAATAACCATTCTTTTTTCGAACACGGACCACCTGGTGATGAAGTATTAATTGAAGACCTCCCTCAAAGAAGGTTGTATATCATATGAAAAATTATATGATATACAACCTTCTTTGAGGGAGGTCTTCAATTGTTTACTAATCTAGAACTATAATAATAGTAATAGTAATAATAATAATAATAATAATAATAATAATAATCCGAGGCACGAGAGCTCATGAAGACCATGACCGACCACCCGGCTGCTGGTCTCATATCCACATGCCGAAGCAGAGGTGGACAATCATCCAACCAGAATGGAGGTATCGTGTGGTTAGCACGAAGATCCCCCCCAGCCGTTATAGCTGGCTTTCGTAACTGGATTTCACTACCTATCACAGCTCCCCAAGTGCATGCGATGCTAAGTGGGCACCGGCCCATATACTGGCCGAAATTTCATGAGAAAATGTCTTTTCCCATAAGGACTCGAATCAGAATGTACTCCGTGACCCGATTCATAGGCTAGATGCCTTAGACCACGACGCCACGGTTCGGGACAACAACAATAATAATAATAATAATAATAATAATAATAATAATAATAATAATAATAATAATAATAATAATTAGACAGTGGATGCGGGATGACCTATCGTTGAATTTAAGTGCACATTTACTATATGTTACATTTTTTTTCATTCAGACCATTGGCTCAACAGGTTTTAAACGTAAACAGACTACGTCAACATGCTACTGTATCTCCGTACAGTCAGAAGGAAAAGAAAAATAACGTAGGCCTACTGCAGTACATGCCTTGTAAGGTTCTGTCCTCGTCATCATTGATGCAATTACCAGTGTTGCAGTAAACGACGATATATTCTCGTAAGTTGTCGAAGCTGAATCGTCTTCGCCTATCGCTTAAAAAGTTTTTGTATCGAGAGAATTTCTGAAGAAAAACTCTAAAATGGAGATCACTCAATTTCTTTAGAGGAATATTTGTACTGAACATCATGTTGCACGTGTCGTTAGACCCGCACAACTAAATGATGATGATGATGATGATGATGATGATGATGATGATGATGATGATGATGTAGATGGTTCCTCAGATTTCATTTCAACGCATTTCCTGTGCGATGTACTGTTGCAATATTTCTCTATAGCCTGAGTTGTTCTGGTTTTTATTTCAATTTTACATACATTACACACGATATTGTCTTCGTTAATAGCCCACATAAAATGTCACTCCCATACTTCTTAATTGCATTTCGTATCTCTGAGAGAATTTAACGTTTTGCCATTGTAAATGGATCAGCACAACATATTCAACGCATACTAAATACTTGAGCAGCATAACACAACTGCACACATTGCGTTGTAATGTTACTATGAACGGACCGGGGTTCCTTCGTTTTGTACCCTGCTGTAATCGCCAGGTACACAAAAGACGGACGGCGCGGCACGTGCCATATACTCTGATACGAAACAACTTCACTTTTCCTTAAGTCATCCCGCATCCACTGTCTAATAATAATAATAATAATAATAATAATAATAATAATAATAATATATGCGCGTAATTTTCCCAAGAGTAACAATAATGTTATTTACGGAACAAGAACGAAAATATAATTTGAAGATGTCGAAAAAAACTTCGGAAATTTTGTTAACTGGTACAGATCTGCTTAATATTTAAATTTACTCTATCTGTTGAGCTGTAGTTGGCTCATTCAGCTACCGCTGGGCTGCTAGTAATGTATTAGACTATGTGACACGGTTGAAAAATAATTTTTTACTACATGAACATCGTGATCCGAGATAGAAATCTATTTATATGAGTGATAGTGTATAAAAAGTTATGTCGACTTCGTGACTTTTCAAACATCCTATAACCGTCTGTACTATACATTTTTTTTTTCCTCATGTGAAATAAAATTGGTTTCATTGCAATGGAACGTTTCTGTACGTGATGCATTCACAGACGTCTGGGGCCTGTGGAAAGGTAGCTACATGTCATGTACAGTTTATAGAGAAGGGGTGGATTAATGGTACAAGTATCTGCAGCTGAGAGAAATTTTTACATAACGTGTGGGGATATTCATACAAATTTTATCAAATGAAGGTTGTTAGATGTTATATTTTAGAATGAGGAAAAGTGAAGGAAAATGTTACATTTGAATTAAAAAGTATGAAATGACATTTATGTCAGTTATGTTCTAAAAGTTAAATTATAGCATGGAAATCATTTTCAATTTACAGTCCTTCATTCGAAACCTGTCTCTGCAATATCCATTCACTGTCAATATTATATTTATCTGTCTGGTGGAAAATCGAAGTCATGCTGATAAAACGTCATGGAATGCAAGCAAAAAAGTGTCTGTCCTTCGTGAAAGTTTAATATTCTCTGAGAGAAATGTAAGTACTTAAACCGAGCCGATATCATCTCTGACTCGCATTTGGGAGGCTTGGGTTCAAATCCTGAGGTCAACCATTCTGAGTGTGGCCTTTTTGTCTGAGTTTTCCTCTCTCGCAAAAGGAAATGACGGATTGGAATTTACTTTACATCTACCAGAACGCTCTGTCCGTTGTCTATAAACAGAATGGCCCAATTAACTTTTTCACCTCCGATAACGTGTGAAATATTACAGATATACAGAAACCGACAATTACAAATTAAATTACATCGAAGGTAACATCTGATATAGGCCTACATAATATGTTTTTTGTACATTAAATAATTTTCAAAATATTAGAGTCAACTTTCTTTTTTTTTTTATGGAAATCAACTATGTTTTGTATTGCAAATGTTGCGTTAGCTCTGTCTGATAACAACTGGCTACTTTATTGACTGTTTGAATATCACAGATAAGAGTAAACATAAGCAATCTCTGACCAAGGATCGAACAGAGGGAGGATAATTCTGGTTAGAATTGTGCGTCAATTAAATCACAATCACATTGTATTGTACATGTTAATACTATGGAAATGTTGCACATGGTGAAGTGGGACATAAAAGTAGTGTAATTTACTATAAAAATAAACAATTATTCTGAAAAAACACAAAATCTCTGATGTCCAATCAGAGATCAATGTGAGCAATTAACTGCCTAGAAATTATTGACAGGTTAAATTAATTTTACGTATAAAACATTCATACCAATTAACTGTACAATACACTAGTGAAATATAGCTTAACGTACCTTCACGTACCTTAACCTACCTCAACGTCCTAGAGCAGTCATGTCAATTGATGCCCATAGGAGCAAGTGCGCGCTTTAGAGATCAGGAGAGCCTGAGCGCTTTACAGCGGAAAGGAAGGAGACAGACGAAAGAGGTGGTATATGAGCTTGGTCGAGCTATATTCAGGGATGGCCAGCACTGATTAAATAGATAAAGGGAAGAGAACTTATTAAAAATGCATCCATGTTAATTTTTAGATTTGTCTGGGAAGTATAAGGGCATTATAAAAACGTAAGTTTTAATTTTAATGCTCATTTTTCACAAGTTTGATTTTTTATTCGAAAGAAATATTTTCTCAACTTTTTTATAGAAAAGTGAAATTTTCAGATACAGGCCTATTTATTTAGTAGCCTTATAGAATGTTTTCGTAAATCTAATATACCGCAAATACGTATTACTGAAGATAGTTTATTGAAAATTTTGAAAATTTTCGCATGGAAATTGTTTGTAAGGAAGTGAATTAACAAAGCAACTAATGTTCAATGATAAGCAAAATATACGTGCCCATGTGATGTAAAAATGTCAGCACTACAGCTTCAGCACATTTCGAGAAAATAATTTAATATTCTGATGATAGGATCACCTTAAAGCATCATGCGATAAGGGTTTTGTTATGGAATATTAATTACACTTAAAACATATACAGCATCTAGGTAACTTTGCTTCGTACTCTCATATTGTTTTGATTAGTTTATTGATTACTTTTATAAGGCTAAAGATACCATCAATATAAATTCCAACTTGTCAAGTCATACTCTGTATCTCTTTTTTTGGGATATCACTTTCTTTATGAATGATGTGTTTCATCCATTTAGTACAATATAGTTGTACCACTATGCAATTTATGTGAATATTCCTTCTTAACTCTTTATTATGTTATTAACGTCTAAAACACATCTACAATATTAAGAAATTGATATTAGTACTTTTGTTTCACAGACAATATAGATCAAACAGAAAGAAGCCATATAAACATAACGAAATCAAATTTCACGTTCCGTTTGAAGTTTGTGCACCACTGTTTTCTTAATCAAACAGGTTGCTTATTCATATACACAACCCTTTCTCTTTCCATACTAAGCGCTTGATGCCCGCGCACGACTTCAAGGTCAGAAAAATGCGCTTGCTTTGACATCACTGTCCTAGAGAGCCGATCCGAAACACTTCACCGATGTCTTATAGTTCAATTGTCCAGTGCATAACTGAAGAAATAAGAGTTGTACTGGGTAATGTACAGTACTATGGATGTGTTCGTGAACTAAACATAAGGAAGGGTGCGTCAGACATTGTTTATGTTTACTCTCACAGGTGACATTCAAACAGTCTGTAAAGTAGCCAGTTGTCATTAGACAGAACTAACGCAACATTTGCAATACAAATCATAGTTGATTCCTATTTAAAAAAATAAAGAAATTTGACTCTAATATCTTGAAAATTATTTCATGTTCAAAGAATACATTACGTGTATCAGATGTCCCTTTCGATGTAATTTAACTTGTAATTGTCAGTTTGTGTATATCTGAAATATTTCACACGCTATCGGAGGTGAAAGAGTTAAGTGGGCCATCCTGTATGTGTTCACGTTGTCTTTAGGACGGTGTTCCTGTGTCGGGCTCATCCCTCACTAGGGGAGTTCCTCCATTACCTTCTGTGTGATTCACAGAATTATCCCTCCTTTACGTGTACGGCTTCTAAGACCCAGAAAGGAGATTAAACGGATAAAGGAAAAAGTATGAACTGTAATTACTTTCTGCGTAGCCTATAATTTCTATACACGTACTTTTAAACAACACCCTACTAGAGATAGTAATTCTAAAAATTGTTGAATTTCAAGTGTTTTTAACCTGTTTAATATATTAAAGTATTGTAATGTAGAAAAAAAGATTTTTTTTTTCAAATTTTCTTAAAATTATTACAATTTACTGCGATACTAGTGTAGAAAGACATCCATTGCACACCCGGGTGTCACTGGTTGCAAAACGAGGTTTACCGTGAGTTGCACATGAAACTAGAATTGCAATGAGCCTTTTTATAAAGGGATTATATACTATTATTTATACTACCACAATTTTAAAACATAAAATACACAGTAAGTTAGGGTGACCAGACGTCCTCTGTTGTCCGGACATGTCCTCCTTTTTAGGCCTTTGTCCGGTGTCCGGACGGATTAAAAAAATAAAAAAAATGTCCTCCTTTTCGTAACTTGTATGCCTGATATTTTGAAATTATCTGATTTGACGCCTTTTTCAAGTAATCTACCTGTAGGTGGCAGCAGCATCGACGGAATATACTCTTTGCCAACGATCATAACTCTCTTTGCTCCTTCTTGTTATGGACGTTGCTTTCGTACGTAGCTAACTGTAAAATAATTTTATATTATAAGTATGCTGAAATAAAATATATATTGACATCATTTAAAGTATAATATAGGCCTAAGCCTAAATCTAAATAGATATTTTCTGACTTCTTTAATATTATAGTTTCCTTGTCTTTTATATATAATTAATTGTAAAATCATTATTATTAATTTTATTATTATTATTATTATTATTATTATTTTTATCATAGTTAGACCTATCTTGTAATAAAATAGATATTAACATACTTTTAAGTATGATCTAAGGGTAAATCTGTACTGTAAATATTTTGTAATAAAATTGATATTGACGTAAACCTACAGTAAGTAATGTTATAATATTTTGTTTAAAATCTCACAATGCTAAAAACGCGAATTGGCCAGCATTTGTTTGTTTGTTATCATGTCAGATAAATGTTTTATTTAGTAATTTTTGGTTCTGTTTGAAATTTGTATGAAGATTGTGAAAAATATAGAACATTTTTATGGATATTTATGAAAGTGAAAAAAAAAATGATGGGAACTCCACTCGATATCGCTGAAATTACTTTGCCGCACTCAACTTCAATTGTTTTATTTCAGTGGAGTGAAAATGTCTTTAAATTCTGAAATCAGGTTGGCAGTTATCACATTACGATATGGTAGACTATCAAATTCTTCATTGTTCTATATACACTTTCAATACTTATATAATAAATTATTAACTTTATATCTCCTTCAAGTAAAGAAAATGTAAAATTAAACAATGGTAAAAAAATGATCGGTAATATCGTTTATCTTATATACAGAGATTTTTGTGAATAATATAAAGAAAATTTGTTAATATTTGACAGGAACTAGCCTGACGCAGTAGTCATGTACCTCATATATAATTACTACGAACAAAAATTAATGGAATGTTATTACAAATGCAACTAAAAATTGGAGATTGGCTGAAAATCATTCCAAAAAATTAGTTTAAATTTTTGTTCTCGCATCAGATAAAGAAATATGAAATGAAATGCTATGGACGGTTTTTACAAAGAATTTTAGCCCAAGAAATTTATTACTGTTCACAGAATTAAACCACCCATAGAAAGCACCTTGAAAGAAAAATTTTAGTAGAGATAACGCAACTATAATATTTTCCTCTTATTAGATTACGGCCTTCACCTTCAAGATTCTCTTATGTTTTTTTTTTTTTTTCAAACCGTAAGTTGCATATCGGAGCGAGACAAGTGGCCATAAAGTTTTGGAGCTCACATAGGCATTTCCTCTCAGACCCAAAAGGACGCCCAATCGCATTATATTTTAATTGTTTCTTCTACCATTTCTCCTTCCTAGATTATCTTTCGTCCCGCGCCGTGGCGTCGTGGTCTAAGACATCCTGCCTGGCACTCGCGTTATGGAGGAATGTGCGCTGGTTCGAGTCCTCATGGGAGAAAAAATTTTCTCATGAAATTTCGGCCAGTGTATGGGTGCATCGTGATGTACTTAGTGAGCTACGATAGGTAGCGAAATCCGATTACGCAAACCAGCTATAACGGCTGGGGGGGCTCATCGTACTAACCACACGATACCTCCATTCTGGTTGGATGATCGTCCACCTCTGCTTCGGCATGTGGCCGTGAGGCCAGCAGCCGGCTGGTCGGTCTTGGCCCTTCGTGAGTTGTAGCGTCACAGATTATTATTATTATTATTATTATTATTATTATTATTATTATTATTATTATTATTATTATTATACATTTTCTTTCACTGTAATTTTGGTCTCATTAATTAACATGTAATTAATTATATATATTCAATCCAAAATTTCTTAAGATACAACATGCTTTTCTTCTAGCATTGTTTAATCTCCTTTCTGTGTCCTACAAGGTAGTATCCAAAAGGAGAGATAATTCTTTCAGATCATACACGAGACATGGACAATGGAGGGACTTCCCTGGTGAGGGATCAGCTCGGTGCAGGGACTATCTCCTAAAAACAACACGAACACATTTATGGGCAACGGACAGAATATTCGGGGTAAATGGAAAGTAAATGCCAAGCCAGCATTCGCCTTTGTAAGTGTGGAAAACTCCGAAAAAAAAAACACACACTCAGATTGATGGGCCTTCAGATTGGAACCAGGGCTTCCAGAATGCGAGTCCGACACCGATTCCGCCTCGACCTCGACTTAAGAGAATAAAAACATGTATGAACATTAATTTTGATAACTACTTTAATCCTCTCCATTATAGGACTTACAGATATAGAGAAAGGAAAAAGAAACATAATCTACTTAGTATTTAAGAGCTCAGGAAAATAATTTCCATATAGGGTGCAATCTTAATTAGTTTTTCTGCACAAAAATTTCAAACCAGGGAAAACAGTTACGGGTAGCTCATCGCAAGAAATGATTACCAGCATTTCACAATCAGTTGTAATCATCACGTCATAAAGAAGGCAGCAACACATACTCAACCTTTATGTCATGGAGATAAATATCTGTTTCTGACAGGTTTCGAATCAGGGATCGTTGGGTTAGTGTCCTGAAATGTCAGCTCTTGATTCAGAACGGAACTTTCTACTATGTGCTTGAAATGTAGTTTTATACGACGCAATGTCCAATTTTCTAGGGCAATCATACTACAGTATAAACCCTTTCGGCAAGGTTGTTAATCCTTAACACCACTGATGAACTTTATGTGACACAGAAATTCATCGCGCCGGACAAACAATTGTATCAATGGAAGTTATGAATAAAAAGCTCATATCTCATGTCATTAAAACACACGCAGCGATTATCAAAGCTGCATAAAACGTGTTAATGATTCTCTTCCATCGCAGTTGTCATGGCAACCGTATCACAGCCTCTGCTCTGGTGCATATTTCAACAGATGCTGCTCCGAAATCTACCGCACATGGGCCCTGTTAATGGGGGGTCATATGTTTCCGACTTTTGTGGAATGTAGTATGTTTAGTATCCAAAAGCGAATCGCACTCCAATACTTCTCTGTTCGATTATCATGTTCATTACAATAGATAGGATTTTCATTGTTTTTATATTTGGAACCATGTAATGCATCTAGCTATATATATTGATACGTGATCAAAAGCAAGTGATTTGAAGGTGGAAATACGTTTCCTGCACTGCAAGCGCTGAGTTTATAGTAGCAATAATAATGGCTGTAATGATAACAATAATAGTAATATCAGTAGCAGAATAATACTACCTTGATGCAATTAATGATGTGAGAAGGGATTTTCTGAAATGGAACATTTTTCAGAAATTTTTTCACTATATTTTTTCGGAAAATTTTCCGCTTTAGCAAATTGTTGCTTTCTTCGCTCCCCTGTTTCCATTCTTAACATATGCATCTGAATTGCTCATTAATCATCACTTTACCAAACAAAGTCTAAGTCGTCTACAGAATCCAAAACAACGCCATTGTCACATTTGTTTTTCTATGACAATACTGATTAAGAAACAAGAGCGCTAATATGTAACAACTAGACAAAAAATCTCTTCTTGAAAATATTTTAGTGAAAGATCTGAAACTTCAATTCATAGTATCTCTTCTCCATAAATTCTAGATCTTATAAATTCTTAAACAGAAATATACAGTATATTTATAATTTAAGAGTGGCTACAGCGCATATCGATGCTAGAGCTCTGCATTTCATTAATAACGACCGACCGAGAGTCATGATAATACGCGCGATCGGTCGCTCGCTCGCTCGCTCTGCAGGCTGGGTTCCGCGTGACCTGACTCCGCTGAAAGCAAAACACCCAAAAGAAGCATCACGGACAACCGGTCGTCCCGGTCATATGAAGGGTATAACAGATTGAAAACTGTCTTCGATCGAGATGTTTACAGTATGTGCTATGGAACTTATTAAACTGAACTGCCTGATGTCCTATCACCCAATTAGTGAAGCTAGAAGGTGTACAGGCTATCAGATTGAATAAAAAAATAAAATAAAATATTTAAATAATAATAAATTAATAAACAAAATAAAATAGTTTTAACAAACTATGTTGTCTATAAGAATATACATATAAAGTAGAAGCAGCACTAAAAATATATGTTCGTGTTTATCGTCTAGTTGAAAGGAACAGTAAACTTACAATATTTTGTAACAGTGTTATATTCGTAATGGCACAGGACAAAAATAAACACATTAAAGAAACTAAGGACAAAATTCTAGATAAGACTGAACAAGCATTATTAATTTTGAAACCAAATGGCGATATTTCCATTGATTATTTTAATTTTGGAATACCTTCAGCACGAATTTTGTTTGCTCCATCCTTGACATTTCGTGATATGGTCGTTGAATGGGGAATAATACAAGTAGAAACTGCATACACCTTACCATATGTAGCTCCAAAGCAAAGTGAACTGTAGATATGGTTTCTTTTTATTAAATACTGTCTGCTTTTGAAGAAATTTGACACGTATCACAAAATCTCAGTTTTTTATATCAAATCACATATTTACTAAGCTAATTAAACATTTTCGTTACTGATATGAGTTCGACAAGATGGATGCTGAATAACATTATTGATAATACAATGCGTATTCTAAGTGGCTCCGCAGGAGAAGTGGCAAGTAGAACGCGGGGACTCCAGGAGTTGTGTTGGTATCAAGGAAGTAGAGTCAATGACCTTGGCCGCAATGAATGGTAGAGAAGGAGCGAGAGATGAGATGTAATATTCCTACATTCAAATCAGGCGCTTCATAGTACAAACATCGCTGCCGAGTCGAATACTGCCTCTTGCTACACTGCGGAGCCAGTTAGTATACGCACAATATAAAGCATTATTTAATTTAAAGAATTGTGTTTTTTTTTTCAATTATGTTTTCTTGTTTAAAAGTTCAAATACTTGGTGATGTAATTGTAGTGCAAGAACCCCGAGCGCTCGCGACCGACCGAATAAACGTTTCAACCGACCGGTTATAAGTTTTCGACTGCATGCGCTTGAGAGTATCATTTCTTGACCGCTTTCTTCACAACCGAGGACTGATGGGCGAGTTCGGTCGGCCGTTTTCAGGAAAATTCAGAGGTCTAATCGATGCGATAGGTTATCGACACTTCCGTTACCTCCTCCCGTACAATCTGAACCACCCTATTGACGATCAGCGCGTGAGAGTACAGTATTGTCTATCATTCTAATGCATTTTATTATTCTTTATAGTACTGCGCAGATGATTTTTGTAGTGGAAAACTATTTGCAGTATACAACTTTGTCAAACCAGTTGAAAAGTGATTTTATAACTTTTATCGTCAATTCAGAATCTTTCTTTCTCAAATTATAATTGAATCTATTTCCATATTGGTTAGTGATTCTATAACCATATGTACAATTATAATCTTTTAGATTTATTAGTGATAATAGTAGCAATAAACATGAATTTACTTCATTTATTTATATTTCTAACGTTGTAATTAAAAGCACGGTGCTAATGGCATGCTAATAAATTCTTCAATGCTGCTGTAAGATGTATGGAATAAAGTAAATGAACTGAAATTGAAAAAGGATATAGGCCTACTACTTTCTTTCTTTCTTTTATATTTTCTTTCCTTTATATTTTCTTTCTTTTATTTTTTCTTTCTTTCCTTCTATCTTCATTTATTTCTTTGTTAATTTCTTTCTTTTATGTACCTAATTAAGATATTAGAAATCGGTTCAAAACTTATACTCTAAAAGCTAAGAATATTAGAAAACACACCGTTTCAACAGGACGGAGTAACAAGCCACACCGCAAGGATTTCGATGGATGCTGTGAATGCTTTGTTCCAGGGTCGCGTCATTTCTCGGAACGGGGATATCGCTTGGCCGCCTAGGTCACCTGATTTAACAGTATGTGATTTCTTCCTGTGGGGACACTTCAAAACAAAGGTGTTTGGGGAGCAATACACGCAGATCAATTCCAGCCCTAAAACAACGTATAGAAGAAGAGGTCGCTGCAATACCTGTCAAAATGCTGAGAGCGGTTATGCAACAGTTCGTGCCAGACTCGAGGAATGTGTGCGTTTTAATGGAGGTCACTTGACTGACGTAATTTTTCAGAAATAATTTTTTTTTTCTTCTTGCATACCTAATGGTTAACTTGTCATTCATACTCATGAAATGTATATAATAGTAACTTTTCCTTCCTTTTCTGCGTCTTGAAATCTTTCCATTTGACTGGTCCACCTGGTATAAAAGATTGTGATGTCTGACACCTTTCTTACGTAGGCTACACGTAAACTGATAGAGCCGTATTCATAGACATTTTTAGCGCGGGTTTCCGGTGGATGATCAGCGTTTTTCGTATTCATAAACCAGTGTTAGTGATAGGATATGATTTGAATTCTGTACAAGTAACCAGTCGATAGCCGGGGCTAGCTTAGTACGCTCGTAGCGCGTGCTGCGAAATGTCTATGAATAGCACCCATTAAATTTATAAATGACTGACATCGTATTTTCATTTCAGGACTTCGATGAGAAAGATAACATACAGATTATTTACGTCGGAGCCACCAGCGTGGCTCAGTCGGTTAAGGCGCTTGCCTGCCGTTCTGAAGTTGCGCTTGGGCACGGATTCGATCCCCGCTTGATCTGATTACCAGCTTGGGTTTTTTCCGAGGTTTTGCCCAACCGTAAGGTAAATGCCAGGTAATCTATGGCGAATCCTCGGCCTCATCTCGCCAAATACCATCTCACTATCACCAATCTCATCGACGCTAAATAACCTCGTATATGATACAGCGTCGTTAAATAACCAACTAAAAAAATTACGTGGGAAATATGAAACGAGATATCTGAATAAATGACAACTTCCCCCCCACTATTATTGGACTTGTTACGAAGGAGTCTCAACAAATCTGAAGAAAAAGTGAAATAATAATAATAATAATAATAATAATAATAATAATAATAATAATAATAATAATAATAATATACGAAGAAAAAACACCACATATATTTCGAATTGTATTGTTATCAGCCACGAGATTGTAATCACAAAACAAATTAATCACGTGTCCAACCCTGTAAGTCATCGTAAAATAATTATGCAAAATGTCCGCCCTCGTTCCGCAAGAATGCGGCCAGATTAACCCCAAGAGACGTTAAGCTAACAATCAATCAACTTCCATGTTACTTTAAGGATTAATGGGGTGCTTATCCTCCTCTCGTTGTCGCTGCCAAGGATTTGTGAACGCACACAACAGGGAGTTCCAGATAAATAGCTTCAATTATTAGCACTCTGCGACAACTACTTGAATGTCCTAGGTATAAATTACGAAAAAGAATTACTTGAAATATTATATATAAATATGAGTCAAATATTTATTTCATCTTTGATACAATTAAATTATTTACATTGACTATTTCGTTTATATGACGTCATTCCATTTTCGACCAATGAAGTGTAATGAAATTTTGAATTCCAACCAATTACAGTCAAACATCGCGATAATTTCTGCAGCTAGATTTATCGCTATCAATTTATCGCATGGTCGTTCCTTTGTTTAGTCGGTGTCGCCAACTGTTTCCCCGTAAATCGATGAGCATGAATCCATTAAGATGCATCTACACGGTTAAACTTTTCTCTAAACTTTACGCATTCAAGCAATGAATGCAAGATTGATATTAAATACAGCTGACATTGTCCTGATCCCACAGTTAACTAACCTAATTGTAGCCTATAAAATTTGTATTACGTGAATGAAATTAAGCAATTAATAGAAAGTCAGATGTTCAAATTTATGTAACATCAGCGTATATCAAACCCAAAGTTCTTGTATAGTATTACATACAAGGTCTTTGATCAAACTTCGTTCCTTATGGCGTAATAAAATACGTGTTTTAATTTTCTATACAGAGTTGGCTTCACCGTGTAGCAACATATATCTCACTGTAGTGTGAATACATAAGCATTGCTATATAGCTGTTTCCACACAATAGTACATAGTTCTTAGTTCTCTGCGTAGTGTGTAATGTAATGATGATGTACTAAATAAAGTACGAAATTCTACTTCCATATCCACATCTTCATGTTCTAATTCCATGACCATTGTAGGCTATCTGAAGAAAATTACACTCCTTCATTCAGATTTGATAACTGCGTTTTCAAGAATTCTTCATTTAATTAATGTACTAATCAGGTTACTGTAATTATATTACACAATTTGAAATTAAATTATGATTTCAGCAGACAATGAAAATGCACTTCTGTTATAATAAGAGAAAAGTGCAGTACATGTAATTAACATAGTTAAACCTGTATTTTATTTCGCTTTTCGCAATTGGCATTACTGAATAACATCCAATTTCTTTATTGCAGTAATCGATATTAATCTATTTCAACTTCACAATGTCTGGATAGGTTAAGTATTCGTAAATATACAATTATTAATTTTTGTGATCGAATTTTAGGTATATATTATTTACATTTTTATCTTATTCACGAAATAGTCCTAATAAATGGCACTCGAGGCTCGTGATATTACTACAGATAAAATCTTTACATTGTGGATGAAACAGCAGTTTGATTTTTAATTTTAACATTAGCACTGATTGATTTTTCTCAAAATGTAGCTGATAAGCTGATAGAGATCCAAGGGAAGAGTATTTACGAAAGCAACATTTACTGTGGTCTTGTCTGAGTTTCCGACTTTCAGAGCCATATAAGAAGTGAAATGGTCATCACTTTAAAAAAATTTCAGAATTTTCTCTTCTAACTTTCTTAACTAAAGTTCGTTCGAATGTTCCACAAAATTGTCTAAATATATTTATTTTTATGCCAGAATCTATATTTTCATTATACGATACCTGGCATCAAAAATAATTAAATCAGTTATGTTCATCAATAATTCTATTTTCTATTACAACAATTTTTGCTCTTATCGTATGTATACTTCTAAAGGCCATTACTTTCGTTTCTTCTGTTGATATCTTTTCAACAGTAAGCTCACTAGAGGTTTTGATTTATCTAGAGAAAATCAAAACTCGAGTGGAATTTAATTGATTATTACACGATTACATGTAGAAGAAAGATTAGAAGGAATAAAGTACTCTAAAACAATAACATATTAATTGACTTACTGAAATTCTATTTCACTACTCTTAGCTTCACCAGAGCGTTTGAACGGAACAGCCATTTTCAGTTGACTATCTATGCGGTAAACAAATTACGATCGCAAAGCATGTTTTGTAGTGCCGTAAAGAATTTGCAGTTTGAAATGTTGGCAAACAAAGAAACATAATGGTAGGAATTTGATAAAAATAGAAGAAAATATATAAAGATTAGAAGAAACAAAATACTCTAATACAATAAAATACAATTGACTTATTGAAATTCTATTTAACTAATGCTAGCTTCACCATAACGTTTGAACGGAGTCGTCACTTTCAACTGACTGTATGTGGGAAACAAATGACGATCGAAAAGCATATTTTGTAATACCGTAAAGAATTTGCATTTCGAAATGTTGACAAACGGAAAAACAAATGTTAGGGAAGTGATAAAAACAAACAAATGGTAGCAAAGTGATAAAAATAAACAAATGCTAGGGAACTGATTAAAGTTGTTGCGATAAGCAGCCATGATTGGTTGAAACACGCCCTTTCGTGCCGTTTTGTTGATCAAAAGTAGTATGACGTAGTAAAAGTGTAATAATCATATTAAAGTTTTAAGCTGTATAATTAAGATTAAAAATTAGTTTTTATAGTTCATTTTCAGATCTGGAAATAATTATCTGGTCATCTGTGAAAAAGTATAATAGTAAAACCAATCTCTTTAATAATAAAGTTCGTCTGTAATTCATTCATCCATTCTTTAACAATTTCATCTATATATAAATTGAATGGAATTGGAGATAAAGGAAAGCCCTTTCTTACTCCTTTATTTATTTCTTCTTTTTCCATTACTAATTCAAGATAATATGAAAATGGATTTGAGGGAGGTAGGATATGATAGAGACTGGATTAATCTTGCTCATGATAGGAGCCAATGGCAGGCTTATGTGAGGGCGGCAATGAACCTCCGGGTTCCTTAGAAGTAAGTAAGTAAGTAATTGAATTTAATTTTATTCATACGATATTATTTTTTATAAACTTTGTCTACTTCTAATAAGGTACGATATTTTCATTTTAGTACCTATCTGTTAAATATTTAGGTGTGAGAGACGTAGTTTGGATGGTAGTTGCGTTCACCAACTAATCTCAAGCCCGCTTAAGCATAGCTTCGATTCTCGCTTGAGCTGACTGATCGTTTGTTTTTTTTTTTTTTTAAGAGCCTTTTTCCAAATGTAAAACGAAAGCAAACTAATTCCGTGGCAGATCTCGGCGTCATCTCGCCAAATAATATTTCCTGTCACCAGTCCTATTAGTAGATACAGTATAATTAAATAACCGACTAAATAGATCTATTTCTATTCACGTAACTGTATGCTCACTACTTCTCTTCAGATATTTCACTCATATTTTTTGTAATAAATTTCATAATAGAGATATTTGTTAAGCAAAATTGTAAAATATATATATATATATACTGCGTACGAGTGATAGATGAGTTTTATTCATGACAACTTAAAAGGATATTAGTGAATATGAAATATAACTCTTCGAACAATTGTATAATCTCCACCCTGTGTTCACAATGGCACGTGTCTCGCAAATCTTGAATTTAACGCAACAAGTGACAAGTGAGCTGAGTGCACATGCAGATAGTGCTCACTGCCGCAGTAGGCCGCACAATCTCCCACACTACGTTGACATTCATCGTGGACGTTGTAAGACTTTTCATGTGAAGTGCGTATGTACGAATCAAGATTTTGCATTCAACGTAATCAATTACACGTTTAGTTAGGTAAAGATAAGAACAGTATGAAGGTCTAGCCATGCTGTAACATGAATTGAAATTCTAGCTGTTTGCAGTGGTGGCTGACCATAATTTAAACGTAACAAAAGCTATAGAAATTATTGTATTATTGTTATTGGTAGAGACCGCACTTTGTCCCAGGAGGCTACCAGATTAGTAATACGAAGATTTTTTTTTAAGTGAACGATGAGCTCGCGTCTAGCAAGCGAAGTATTTGACCATGGATTGGCAACTCGTGCTCACAAAGTGCTAAAAAACCTTGAAAGAGAGAAAGACAGACGGAGCCAGCCGCAGCAGTTACAAGTTGTTTGTAGTTTCGCTTCAAAAGCAGTTCACTGCCACTGTGCGCTCTGGCGGCTCATGCAGGTGATCGTGATATGTACTCCATGACTGGAATTCCAGATTGATGTATGGCACAATAATTATAGAATTTTATACAGACTGTACTTAAACACACATAACAAAATTATATTATATCCTAGCTTCGTAAATTAGTTTAGTACTGCAAACACAAAGTGAATATTACCTTTTGACGATAAAACAAATATAGCTGCAACACTTATTTATTATTACACAGTTTGTTAATATTTCTTATTGTATGTCTAATTTGAAACACAGAACGCGAGAATATACAAGTATTTATAAATTAAAGAGTATTCCTCTGTTCTCAGAAAGATAATAGTCTGTATTAGCAAAAAATCACAAATTCAAGAAAGTATTTTTTTACATGTCACGGCAAATGAAATAAGCTTACTTCTGAGCTCTTTCTGTACAATGAGAGCTTTTACACTTTTTTCTTGTATTAAACTCTACCTCGAGCACATAATGTGGAAGCAAAGAGTATATTTGGAAATAGACAGCATTACGAACATTTCGATTCCTAATTTCGCTGAAATCTCAGTGGCGTGTTGTTCAGTAGATTTATCAATTCAAGCTATAAACTTTCAGGATCTTCTATCGGCTGTAAGCCAAAGGGATTTCAGAAAAACCTCGATTCCTTGTCAATTGTCATTGTTTCTTCAAACTTACCAGTGAATTCCGCTGTAAGTCTTGAAGTAGGTTCTTATATTTGATAATTAGATCTTCTTATCACTCTTCAAGATAGTTTAGGCCTATAGTCAAGGAAAGTGAAATTGTCTATGTTCTACATGATACTGCCACATTTCAAATTTATCCATAAATGCTAGTCGATCATATGCCTCGCAATTCAATAACTCGCACGCACAACGTGCTAACGATATTTGATATCAATCTAACCGTGTTGATATCCCATTTTTACCTTTACGTGTTCCAAAGTAGATCATGACAGTATTTCATTACTAACTTTACAGTTTAATCCAAAGTGTCGACTATGAATACCATTCTAAAACCTTCACTGTGTTTATTTGTAACATAAAATGACTTGCGTAAGAAAGTGTAACAGAACATAATACAAGCTTTACCTCCCTTCTTAATAAAAGAAAAAATCTTTCTTTTTCCATTCATCACTGAAGGGAAATATTCTGATCGGATTATATTGTTTTTCACTTAAAACGAGCCGCCTCTTATTGCAGACGCGAGCGAAGTTGCGTCTTACTAGAACCGCATACAGACACTACACCTAGTACAGAGTCCGTTCTACCTGCACTGAGGTTGTTTTGACAGTTTGAGAGCACGAGCACCCATGATCAAGATACACAATGTCGCTATCGCGCTTATGGAATACTCTACACAGTAACATTAGAGACATTCGGAATTTAACAGCATTAAAAAAAAAACATAGACTATTAAGCATTTTCTTATTGCGTAGAGTGCAATGCAGTAAACTGAGTATTCTAACTTACTGCAAATGTTTCGAAATTGTTACTGTTTTGTTTCTCTTGATATTTGTACAATCAGTTATTGATTTTTAGATGTTTAGTCATTTTTTAATCACTAATATATAGTCAATATACAGAGTGGATGGTAACTTCTGCACAAAAATGAAACTGATCATGACAGATTTGAAAAAAGTCAAATAAATGTTTTCTCTAACATTCACCGCTTTATAGGAAATAGTTATATTTCTATGAAGCATTTGGCAACAGCAAGACTACTGCCATAGCTTTCGGGAGAGACGCCTGCACTCCTTACATTCCAATCTCCCACTGCTGTACCCAGTTGGTGACACAGGACAGTGCGCTGCGTTGCAAGATATATTTTAACGATTATCGCAATTCAATTTAAATTCATAGCTAAACGGTTTAATTTGGGAGAAAAGATTCAAGACATTAAGTATTCACATTATTTTTACCTATATCTGCTTGCATAGCAATCAACCTTTTCTCTCGGGCTATTACCGCAATAAAGCGCTGCAAACAATTGGCAAAGACTATTTTTTCCTGCTTAACGGTGCTTCATCGAAGACAAAGTGTAATATAAGTTTTGTTATACAGGGTTGTTTCCGATATCTGACAACGAATTTGAATGACGTCATGTGCGTCAAGAATCACACCGACAGCTGAATTGCGGCGAGAGGTGACAGACCAGTAGTAAGTGATTCCATAATCAGAGTGCACGGTGTATCACAGAAGCAATGCCCAAGAAAATCGAGCCTTTTTGGGAGGGGTACATAACAACTCTTTCCGATGCCAAGTACATTTACCTGAAAATCATAGGAACTTGCAAAAAGAAAAAACGTGGTTTCGTTATTTCCAAGAAAGGCATCTTATGTGTACCTAATAAGACCGACATAGCTCAGATGGGATTAATTCCAGAGTGCACACGACGAGATGATACAAATTAATTCCATGTGAGCTTCACTAATCTCATTAATTACACAGAAGATGCCTTTCTTGGAAATAACGAAATTTCGTTTATTGGGGGATTCTTTTATTTTCACTTAACTATACTTGGCATCAGAAAGGGTTGTTATGTACCCCTTTCAAAAAGACTCTACTTTCTTGGGAATTACTGCTGTGTGTCGTCGTGCACTCTGGATATGGGATCACTGACTACTGCTCTGACACCTCGCGCCACAGTTCACATATCATTCAAATTCGTTATCAGAGATCGGAAACAACCCTGTATATAACATGTAGAATGACCTCTTAAATTTTGGTGCATCGGTCCCCTTCCACCCTGTATTGCATGAGTCATTGTTGTGTCTAACGTGATATTATAGTATCTGCTTGTATTTTTTTCTCTGTCATTTTTGTATTTGTATTTGTAATTTTATTTCTATTTCTTATTTAATTCTTTACTCTGCATTTATTTTTTGTATATGCCTATTTGTGTTCTGGTGGTGTGGTAGAGAAGGCCTAATGGCCTTAACTTCATAGAATAAAAAAATAATAAAATAATAAATAAATATCTCTATTAATGCAGAAGATACCACTTCAAAACACTGTCCAATGTGACCACAGAAATGTCAGAGCGACAAAGCAGTAATAAAATTACAATAATGGGGAATAGAAGGTCTTCATATTCCTGTGTTCATCAAGGTACCTCTAAAAACGAGAATTCAGTTCTGAACTATTTTATGTTAAACTTTCAGAGATATAGAAAGTAATTTCCATACGTTGGAACATTTCAATACGTAATCGTGTCAGTAATTGGGTTTGGGAGCCATTGTGAATATCAGCTGCGCTGAAAAGGAGTGTGATATTAAGTTTTGTGAATATGAATTTTAATATAATTATTTACCTCCTCATTTCATATTGGTTGTGAAATATGGGGTCAAATTTTTATTGTATTTTTAAATGGACGCACCTGCTTTAAAAACAAATCAATCACTTAAACAAGACTGTGGTACTAGTCTGTTACCTTGAAATAAAAACAACTCTGTTGTTCTTTCTTTTCCTCCACTCGTCCTGTTGACCACTCAAAATTAATTTGAAATCAAAACAGTTACCTTATTTTTGTTGTTTTATACATCCAGTCTGTTTGGATAACTAAGTAAACATCCGAGATAAAGTAGTCAGCACAACCAAGCTGGGACAAAAAAAGAGTTACTTCATTCAAAATGGCTCTTCAATCTTGTAGACAGAGAAATGAAGAGGCATTCAAGTTTGTGTGTTGTTTTCTGCTGTTAAATGTGCCAATTTTTTATTCCAATTCCTGAGTACATGCTTCCGGACGTTTTAATTGAAGAAAACAAATTTTTACCCACTTCCTCGCACAAAAGAGTAATGCCATTTTATGCCATAACTATAGATCCACCTTTATTGATTGAATGGAAAATGAACAAAAGAAATCGAGTGGTTTGCTTTTGTCCGTATTCCACATCGAAATTAAATTCTACCTCTACCAAAATTTTTAGTTTCACGAGAAATATTCTCAGACATATGAACCCGATGTTCTGTCCAGAAAAATGTAAGATTTAGAGCAAAAAAATGTATGTATGTACAGTATGTACAGTATGTATGTATGTATGTATGTATGTATGTATGTATGTATGTATGTATGTATGTATGTATGTATGTATATGTATGTTTTTTTATTGAGAACATCAACTGCATGCCCCATTACATAGTAATATTACATGCATTATACTGAACAATTTACATGTGGTATTACAATATTATGCTACAATTTCCTTTTTTCATAATATGAGAGTTGAATTTACGCATCACCTTAACTAATTTTAATCCTCTACTTATAAGCTTGAAATTGCTATATATATGCCTTGAGTAATTTACATTTAAAATTACAATATTCCTGATAATTATTATCTTACATGTTTCCATAATATGAAAATGAGTACATCTTATCTTTGCCAATTTTTATCATTTATAGCCCACCTAAAAAAAACTTAAAATATCTACATGTATGTATGTATGTATGTATGTATGTATGTATGTATGTATGTATGTATGTATGTATGTATGTATGTATGTATGTATGTATGCATGCATGTATATATGCATGTATGTATGTATTTTGCATTACACATCAGACATTCTATGATTTGGAGCAGGTAGGAAGCGAGTCATTTCTACGCAACCATGTCCCAGTTCTGTCTTTAGGAATGAGCCATCTGCTTACAGGTGTAATTTAGGAAATCGGAAAGAGTTCACCGCCATCAAAATTAATGTCGTTTTTAATTTAAGTACATTAGAAATTGTGACTTTCTTCGGTCAAAGCGTAGTGAAAATGTATTTAGTTTCTTTACTAAAGTTCTTAGTAAAAAAAACAAAGTCTACCACTGTGGGATAACGGTTAGCATGTTTCACCGGGAAAGGAGCGGACCCGGATTCAAATCCTAGTTGTGAGAAGTTACCAACTTGAGGTTTTTCCGCAATTTTATATTATCGCATTCAGAGCAAATTTAATGCTAGGTAGCTTTTGGCGCTGGATTCTAGACTCATTTCCCTGGCATTATTACATTCATCTTATTCAGATGATAAAGCGTCATAAGACAACCAAATTAAAAAATAAAAAGGACCTCCAATTTTTAAGTTCTTGCAGTTCCTCTATCCTGTACTGTCCTCTTATTTCCCCAACCAACTGCATACAACTCTTACTTCAAGACCCACTCCATGCTCTTGCACTATAAACCACAACAATGACTAGACCCGTACGTGCTTCTTCCGAGAACTCTCGTTCTCAAGGATTTTCCACTTCCTCGCTTTTCTTGGTCAAATGCTCACTTCGTTCTGAAGCAATGTGAGGTAGGCAGTTTATGCTTTTATTCAACACCAATTTTAAATTGCAGTGACTAGAAAAGAGTCACAAAACGTAAAGTGATAATGGAGCGAGGTGTAATAAGAATGGTAGACGAAACCGAAGTATTATAGGGAAATTTGTCCCTCAAACATTTTATCTGAGAAACTTCTCATGTGATAGTAATAAGATTTAATCCAGACACTTCTGATAAATATCTGTTTATTTGATTAATTCATTAACTGAATGAGTAATTAGAGTCTTTCGTCGAACACTCAATAAGTTGTAGACACTTCTGTAGCTATCTTAGTTTAATTGATACACTACCCTGTCGATGTGGTAGAATGCGGTAATAGTCTGTTGTGACAAGAATCCAAGCCCCCGCATACCGGTAAGGCACTGTGTCACAAACACTTTCAAGTCTGAGCATTTCTGACAAAGTAAATATTATTCAACGCCTTGAAAACAGCACAAATGTTTATGATCTTACTGGAGAGAGTAAGATAATATTTATTTATTTTTATTTTTTGTTTATTTAATTCTTTATTTATTCCTTCATTCATTACTTCGTTCATTCAGTCATTCGTTTATTCATTAATTCCTTTATTCATTAATTCCTTCCTTCAAAACTTCGCTCACTCATTCATTCCTTCCTTCCTTTCTTTTTTTACTTATAAATAAATAAATAAATAAATATATATATATATACACACAGAGTGGAAGTGAAATAACCATGCAGATTGAAAGGGACGATAGGGTACATGTATATTAAGTTTCGTGATTAAATTCACGGTTAATTAGAAAATTAAGTTTGAAGTTTCAGCAGTCCGGCAATATAGTCGCTAATGCACTACTCGTGATACAGATGTAAGAGGTCAACAAACTCGGCGAGTCTCCATAAGTAAGCTGCCAAGACGTAGCCACTAGCTCGCTTCGTAAAAGGCTTGAATTTAGGGTTTTTCTAAATTAAATATACACGAAAACCTTGCATGCTATTGAAACACGCCAGAGGAATAAATTATTCTTTATTAGATTTTCTATCGACATTGACGAAAATCACGGTCTTATTCGCAACAGTTATCGAATAAGTGATTGTTAAACATTTGGGAATTTTTTTACGAATAGTTTCTTATTACATACAACATGAGCTATTATTCGCTCTGGACATCTGCAAGGCTACTATATATATATATATATATATATATATATATATATATATATATATATATATATATATATATATAGTGGAAGTGAAATAACCCTGCAGATTGAAAAGAACGAATAGGGTAGGCCTACACTTAAATGAATAGAATATCCATATTACGTTTTGTGATTAAATGCACGGTTAATTAGAAAATTAAGTTTGAATCTTCAGCAGTCTGGCAATATCGCCGCTAACACACTGCTCTCTCCTCTCGTAATACAAATTAAGAGGTCAACGAACTTAGGTCTGTCTCCTAGATCAGGATGTCAAGTGATCCATAGACGGCATTTGCCACAGCCGTGGTTTCACACTTCTATAGTGACGATGTGATTGAAAGTTCAGCTGAGAGTTCATTGCTTGAAAGTTAATTGCTTGTCTTGTCATAGTAAGCATGCTAAAAGCATTGGTTGTAGTTTGTTTTAGAAGGTATAGGCTAACGTTTTTTTCTTCTTTTACTATTAAGTTCACTTTTTATTAAAGCGTATCATCATAGTAATATTATAATATATTTTTGTAGTGGAAGCAAAAATGACAAGCTTGATAATTTGCGAATGCCGAAAGCTTTTTTTATTTTCAAGTAAATGACGTGTTGTTCAATACTTACGACCGTTTCTTGTGCAATATTTTACGTGTGAGATGTAATTTCAGTTATTTAAAAAATCCGAAGTTTATAAAATCGTTTTCCATATTTAATTTTTTTTAATATGAATAGTTTAGAATGCATTATTCATTACGTGAGGGAGAAACATGCAGGAAAGATACAAAATAAATTACTTACTTTTAATGTTAAATTCCTATGTCCTGCACTTCAATTTCAACAATTTATACAACAAGTCCTATTTTTTATATAATGTAACAAGTGTCCGGATTTTCAAGATTAGTTAGTTACCTACAATTTAAAATAACCTTCAATTTCTAAAAAGGAAACAATTTTATTATACATATAATAGGCTATTTGGGGAGGAATAAATTGTTTGACAGTAACAATGATGTTATTTGATTGTGATTTTGGTTTCTAGTTGTTACTGGTAAAAGAGAATGTATTATGGCATTTTGGTGGATTTATTTACAACATTGCTACTATTGGCAGTATCTATGATTTCTTATGGTCATAAGCGATAACTGTGATGGTCATAGTTTGAAGATGTGATGAAAATAATATTAGTGATGATGTTAATATTCGTGGTGTTAGTGATTATGGCGCTGTTACAATTATACTTCATCATCATCTTCATCATCATCATCATCATCATCATCATCATCATATAAAGAGACAAGAATGTGGTGCTGACGACATGTAATATCGATCTCAACTTGTTCATATCCCATTTTTCTCTTTAGCTCTTCTAAAACTTTCTCTCTTGCAGATCCATACAGTATTACTTTACCAAAACTTTCGCCATGTTTATTTGTAAAATGTCTTCCGATATGCGTAAAAAGTGTAGTAGAACATGCTGTAATATAAGGCACATAGCTATACCATCCTCTTTAACAAGAAAGTGGCTTTTTTCCCCCCAGTCTTGAATAAAAGAAAAACGATCTGATCGGATTTTACTGTCTTTCATTCATAACGAACCGCCGCTTACTGCAGACTCGAGCGAACTTATGTCTTGCAAGAACCGCGTACAGACACTATAGGTATAAAAGAGTTCGTTCCACCTGACTGATATGTTCACAGTTTGAGAGCACGAGTTGCCCATCCATGTGTATGATCATTAAATGAGCAGGCATTATAAGCAGCTATCGGATGCATTTATGGGTCCTAACAGGCGATGGGTTATTCTATTTAGTCTATTAAATAGTTTGTCTAATTTCTAATCAAAACACAGTTTTCCATCAACCATTCATTTTATCCGAGGCAGACTTGGTTCATATTAACTCTGATAAATCGACACTCTACTGTATACCTGTTTTCTTTTAAAGATGGGACATGACAGGAGCGTTGCGATAGGAAAAACAACTGAATGTCACATAGCGTGGTAGGCCTGTTGCTATGGTAACAACGGTTGAGTTGCCAAACTTACTGTTCCCACGTGGCGAGTGCTTAATAGCTCTCTTGGCGACATTTATTGTGCACACAATGTTAGCATTGGTACATTTCGTCTTTGATTCTCTGTCGATTTTTGAATTGTTTTCTTACCTTCGCTTCAATTGTCAATGAAGTTTTGACGTCAGCCATCTTAACGTCAATTGCTAGCTTCCATCAGCTAGCAGCGTGGTACCCCATATTGGCAACATAGCACTGCAATTCCAAGTTCGGCCGCTTAACTGTCATATCCAATCTTTCAAAAACACGGGTATAGTACTAGTCAGATAGAGGTGGTTCTAATATTCACCCCAATTTTGTAGTTATGTCATTGTTCTTTCGGAACAGTGATATGATAATTTGCTTTAGTTAATCAGTTTTTGAAAGGAATATATTAGGAAAGAATGTGAAAATGGTTCGACTTTAAAGCACACACAATAATAATTATCTATTTTAACATAAAATAATTTTTTGTAATATTTGATAGTACAACACATATGCGAAATACCTTCACAAATCCTGCAGCCGTAGGCATTTAAATGACAGAAAACAGCGGAGACATTGAGTGCCCTTTATTAAAGTGTGGTATTCTCAATTTCCCTTCCTCCTTGAATATGAAAATTGTCTTTATTTGCTCCCAGCGTACAACCGCTGCCGTCGTGATGCCACATTCCATATCGTCCTGCGCAGTCATAACCTTCAACTGTTATTACGCAGCGTGCAGCAGTATAGATAGAGATGGAGAACTGCGCGATGTCCGTCTAGACATTGGCCATAACGTTTAAGGTAAAGGCAGTGTCTGTCCAATGGGACTTCACGCGATTTCAATAAAATGTGCTTAAAACTTAAGGGTCGTATCTGAGGAACTAATAATAGAGATGTCATAAAGGGATTTGAGATCATGCACTGTGAAACTGCATACCGCAAAGCATACAAGAAGTTGTTGATATTCAATAATATTCTATACTTTTCCATACACGACAAAAAGAGAAAGCACACATTGCAGCAATTTGAAAATAAGACTGGTGTTGAGACGCATGAACTGCTACTGCCAGTGAATATATATGGGTCATTTGCAGAATTCGTATAACAAATGGACGATTGAGAACGTCAAAGTTAAATTACTATTTATTGCATATTCTACATGTACAGGGATATCATTTTATTTTTACTTCAATTTTTATTGTACCTGAGTTTTTGAATGTACTTCACTTCCACCCACTCTACTAGTAAACTTCCAACCGTTCTCCACACAAAACCGAGGCAGCGTATGAAGTACTGAGTTGCTGAGTATAGTACGTTGCAGAAATATGTTAGCGTTTTCCAGTGACGGAAGAGCTTTCAGTATTGAACCATATTTTCGCACAAGTACTGTCGTCCGTTTGCCTACGTCACATCCAGGTTTCCCCCACCTGCTTCTTTTCGTCCCTCTGTAAATTCTAGTAGCTGGGCTGTCTTAGTTCTTTTCTGAAAATGTTAATGTCTGTTAGGAATTGGGCGAATACGTAATATTATACAACAGTTTAAAATAACTTAAATAAAAGGGCCTCGTTAAGTAATCAACTGTCAAGCGATTTCCCCC
This sequence comes from Periplaneta americana, assembly GCF_040183065.1. Lineage (NCBI taxonomy): Eukaryota > Metazoa > Arthropoda > Insecta > Blattodea > Blattidae > Periplaneta > Periplaneta americana. The sequence continues at coordinate 74,613,641 of NC_091129.1, read as the reverse complement.
CTTTTCTACGACCCTGCGACAAAACCACTTGAACGGACAGTAGATAGGATTTCTGCGTAATTTTATCTTTCGGATCGGGCAGAAGTGAAGATTAAATTTACAGTACGTAACGTACTCTTTTATAGAGTAGGTAGGCTATATAATTATTTTAACATGAGTTACTCGTACGAAGAACGAAACTGGTAATTGGAATTAGATATAATAGTCTATAGTGCGATAATATGCACAAAAGAACTGAAGCCCGTATCGAAATGAACGGCCACTATTTTCAAAAATGTGTTTAAATATCCATATTATGATTATTTTTCAATTTAACGTCATTCTCTATATTGTACACTAATGTGCTGTAACAGTACAATATACACTGCATAATTAATACGTCCGAATGGATAGCTCAATTCGTAAGTAAAAACACTAAGTGTTAATACAATACTGTATTTTGATTAAACAAAAACCTAATGAAAATTATCAAACTCAAAATTGCGATATTTCCTTGTTTACATAAATGGATGAACTACTTTTCTTCCCTCCTTTACCTCGTAAAGTGTTTTGTATTTTACGCCAGTATCATCGAACTCAGTCTTGGAAGGGGGAGCAAGCGGTCTTTCCGGTTCTAGACCTAGGCTAATCCAAATATATAGCCAGGTTAATATTAAAAATGTTAGTAAAAATAGAATGATGTCCCTGTATTAATATAGTGCAATGTTTCTACCATAATAATCAGCCACTGTACACTCACCTTGCTTTACAGCATTCTCTACAAGTATCAATGAATTGATGGTACGACGAAATGTCAGGTGTGTTATAGGACAAGACAATGGATCTTTTATAGAAATAGAATTCCTTTATTTTTTTACATCAGGTGTTCTTTAAACAGTGCATGGGTCCTAGAAGAGTAACAAAACTAACTAACTTCAGATCAAAAAAGAACAAATATTTTAAATATCTTAATATCAGATCTGTTACCTTATATAAAGATAATAACTTCTTCAGTAATTAACAGAAAAGCATTCTTTCAATATCATATATCTTAGTAGATTTCCCTTAAGGCGAAGATATTTGAGTCTTAGTTTCTTTAATGATAGATAATTAGAAAAAAATTAAGGCACTGTTTTCTATGATGTAACAGACTAGGAATGGAGTAACAGATCTGACAGGTAACAGGCATGACAAAGCAAACATAAGCATGTGCTAACCTAAAATTTGTTTGCTTAAAAATCTTCAAAATAGCAACTTAACTACTGCACACGTGTACTATTATGTCCTCTTAATCTTGACTTTATATGTTGTTATTTGTGGAAAAGACAACACAAACAGATCGGCCAGAGTAAAAATGCAAGCTTAGAGTAAGAGACAAAGCAAGAGCAGGAGAGGCAAACTCGCCAAATCTAAATGAGTGAACATAGTAGTACAATCAAGATGGCTCTTTGTGCATCATCCTGGTTTGTGCTGACATTTGTGGGATTTCTTTTTTAACTGTGTATCCATAGGAACAGAACGATGTAACAGACCTGACTGATTTACTGGACTAGAATAATTATGCAATCATATTTAAGGAAATATAAATTCAGACATAAATGAAGAAGATTTGATAATATTAAATGTTTCTTTTATTTCCTTCTCAATTACATAATTAAGCAAACCTTTATCTGGACATAATTGTGCTCCATTTTAAATACTTAACTAGTATGGACACGGCATTTTAGCTGTTACTATGAAAATTTTATATTATTCTCGTGAAATATTTCACACGAAGGGAGTAATTCTTGTGAGGTTTACTACATTAGTATTGAAACTACTCACTGTTAGGAATTTATAACTCTATCGTTATAAATGCAATAATTGGAAGGGTATGAATTGATGGACGTCATTTGCGGCTCAATTTTTTCATACTACACTGTTTCGTCGATTTAGGGGAAAGTCAGTGTTTATCTACTTAAATATAACACTCGGAGCAAGTCCTCTAAATTCGGAAATCATCATGTTTAGGTTGAGCACGAAAGTCAAGGAATATTATGACAGTAAAAATCTATCACACGGGAATTGATATTTAAGAGTTGTTAATTCATTCAAAATTTAATCCGATACAATGGTAATTAAAATTAATTTTATTTTCTAGAATACTTCCATGTATAAAGTAAAATAAATAAATAAATAAATAAATAAATAAATAAATAAATAAATAAATAAATAAATAAATAAATAAATAAATAAATAAATAAATAAATAAAGTAAACGAATGATTGAATATATTAATATTACCATAAACTCTCCAGCAATATCCTTAATATTTAGGCCGTTTTCAAGGCAAATACTCGGACATGAACGTGTTTGTGACATGATGCCTTACAGGTATGCGGAGGCTTGGATTCTCGTCACAATAACAGATCACGTTGTACTGTTTTGCTGCTTTCTTTAGACTCAAACTCATTCTACTAAATGGGCGATCAAGGTATAGCAACTATGATTATTATATTTTAAACTTTCCCGATAATTGAGTTGTGGTAAAGAATTTTGGTTATTGAGTTCTATTGAATTAACATCATATGATATGAAATTTCATCAGCAGGGTGTAGCCCTACAAAAAAAAAACTGTTATATTAGTAAAGTGGCCATCGACGTACTGCTATTGGTTACTCAGGAGAAGAAGAGAGGAAGGAACGTGACCTTGACTGTGGGAGTTGATTATTACAAACGTCGCTTAGATAGGCATTCTAGTAGCCAAGCTATTACACATGCTGAAAACATGAGTAACAATATAAATAATCCTTGACGAGACAGCCCATGAAGGGCTAACGTTGACAAGCCTACTACTGGCCTCACGTCTACATGCCTCAGCAGAGGTGAGCAATCATCTAACCAGAATGGAGTTATCGTGTGGTTAGTATGATGATCCACCCCAACTGTTATAGCCAGTTTCCTGATTTCGCTACCTACCACAACTCCTCAAATTCATTATGATGTTGGGTGGTTACCGGTCCCATACACTGACCGAAATTTCCTGAGAAAATTCCTTCGCCGGACCGGACCAGCAGTCATTCCGTAACGCGATCCCAAGCATGATGTCTTAGATCACGACGCTACGGCGCTGCACATAGTAACAATGTACGTATGAATATTAAATAATACGGTAGAAAGCTATTGTCTACATTCCGAAACTTTTTATTATAATTTATACAATTTTTATTGTCCCTTATAACATTTTCGTCAAGTCCAATAATCTTTATCATTAGACCTTTGTTATTACCTTTCTCCTTATTACCTTGTAAGTAATTTTGTATTTATCGTGAGGTTTTGTCAAAAGGCAAGAAAGAAAGAAAGAGAATAAAATAAAAAATAATAAATTGTAATGAATAGCTTAACTTTTCACTTCCTGAGCAGAAGAGCAATCATCAGCAACTGATGAAGTCTGCATTTTTTTATTGATATCAATAAACATATTTCCCTCTGCCGCTTCACCTCCCTCTCTTCATCTTGTACCAAACATAGATCATGGTTATGTAAGTCAATACAATAGTTCAAACTTCTATGTAATTATTTATTAAACGTTGCTTTCCAATGACAGGCAGTGATAAAATCGATGAGAATGTGCTACCTCTATAATTCAATGTAAATGGAAGCAGAAACTGAAGTAGCCTACTCCCGTAAAATCTGCCTCACGTGTTCGACTAGTTTCAATTTTTTCAGAATACTAGAATTAGTAGTTCACAGATCTTTACTTAATTTTATGAAATTCAACGATGAATGAATAGGTGATAACGATGAGGAAATATAACATTAGTGAACTGAGAGGGTCAGACGAAGAAGAAACATTCGGAATATATCTGCACCTTAGCTACTTTTTCCTCCCAAAATCTCACAAGATTTTGTGGAATCGGATCTTCGTTTCCTGTAGTGGGAAGCATTAAGCTGAATGAACTGTGACCGGACCTCAGACCGGGTTTTGTTCACCACATAGCCAACAGGATTCAGATTCCTGGAAATCGAATTGGACAAAACACAAGTGAAGTCAATTTATTTTTCCTCTTGTCGAGCAGAATTGGGGAGCAGTAATTTGCTGTCTCCGTATTCAAGAGGTCCGAGGTTTGATTTCCCGGTCGACTGTTCTGTTTAAGTTTATTTTTTTTTTTCGTTTTCCCAAGATCACAGTAAAAAACAACGGAAGAGTGTACGAACTTCTAAGTTATTTTCCCTTCACTAAAATAACAATACAACTTTTTCTGCAGGATCACATAATGAAAGACCTCGGTTTTTTTATATTAGTCTACTTTAAATAAAAATGAACAAACAAATATATAGATGACTACAAGAAAGTATGGAAGAAAATAACTAACAAATAAAAGCAAGAAAATACAGAAAACTGTAAAAAGAGATAAACTTTTTACTTTTTTATTTAACGACGTTTTATGAAATACTAGGTTATTTAGCATCGATGGAATTGGTGATAGCGAGATGCTATTTGACGGTATAAGTCTAAAGATTCGCCGTGTAATTATATTACAATTGGAGAAAACTTCGGAAAAAATCCGAAATGTAATCTTAATCTGAACAAACGGGAATCACATTCGCTTCCGAGAGCAAATTCGGATCAGTGGCGAAAAGAGATCATTACGGAAAGCAAAAAGGGAAGGAGAATGAAGAAGACAGAAAAGTTAGGATGAAGAATGATCAAATAAGGAAGTAAAGATGAAAACGTAAAAGAAAAATGGAAGAAATAAAGAACTAAAAACCGGAAGGGAGAAAATTTAGAAAAGTGGCACAATGAACGGAAAAGGAAGAAAGAAAAATATTCAAAGACAATAGAAAAAGAAAGTGGAAGTAGTGAGAAGAATATTAAGTAGCAATAAAGTATAAGGGATAAATGAAAGGTTGATAGGTAAGAAAGAACGAGGATAGTGAAAAGAGAAAGAAATTTATAGATAAAAGAAAGAAGAGTTGCAATAAAGAAGCAGAACGAGTAAAATAAAGTAGGAAAGAAATATGGATGAATGGAAGACATGAAAGACAAAGAGAGGAAAAAAAAATATATAAAGAAGTGAAGAGAAAAACTGCAATAAAAAGGAAGGAAGTAAAAGGCAGAAAATAGTAGGAACAAAAGAAATAAAACGAAAGTAAGAAAGCAGAGAACATATTATTTGATTGGATCAGTGAATGAATAAATGAACGAATGAGGGAATGAATAAATGAATGAATGAGTGAATGAATAAATGGAGTGAAGTAATGAAGGAATAAGGAAATGATTTTAAGTGAATACGTGAATGATTATGTTAGCGAATGAGTGAATGCAAAAATGAACGAATGAGTGAATGAACAATTAAACAAATGAGTGAGAGAATAAATAACTGAATGAGTGAATGAATGAGTGAATAAATAAATAAATAAAAATGAACAATTAAACAAATGAGTGAGAGAATAAATGACAATGCGTGAATGAATGAATGAATGAATGAATGAATGAATGAATGAATGAATGAATAAATAAATAAAAATGAACAATTAAACAAATGAGTGAGAGAATAAATGACTGAATGCGTGAATGAATGAATGAATGAATGAATGAATAAATAAATAAGTAAGTAAAAATGAACAATTAAACAAATGAGTGAGAGAATAAATGACTGAATGCGTGAATGAATGAATGAATGAATGAATGAATGAATGAATGAATAAATAAATAAATAAATGAGTAGCCTAACTGAATAAATGACTGAATGAGTAAATGAATGAATGAATGAATAAACGAAGAAATTAATAAATGAGTAAGTGAACTAAGAAATAAATGAATACATAACTTAACGAATGAATGGAAGGATAATTGAATCCATATATAAATGACTGAATGAGTAAATCAATAAATGAATGCATAAGGGATTCAATAAGTGAATGAATAAATTAATAAGTGAATTAATAAGTTAACGAGTAAATGAATGAATAAATTAGTGATTAAGTGGATGGACAAATGAATGAGTGAATGAATAAATTATAAAATGAGTGAATGAATAAATTGAGTGAAGGAATGAATAAATTAGTGAATGATTAAATGAATGAGAGAAAAATAAATTAGTGAATGAGTGAACGAAGAAATAAATGAATGAGTGAACAAACGAATAAGTAAATAAATGAATTATTAGTGATTCATTGAATGAATAAATTAGTAAATAAGTGAATGAAGAAATTAGTGACTGAATAAATAAACGATTAAGTTAATAACTTATTGACTGAATAAGTGATTTGATAAATGAATTGGTAGTAAAGAAATAATAGAGCGAATGAGTGAATGAATAAATGCGCGATTGAGTGAATGAATAAATGACTAATTAAATGAATGAGTGTAATTATAAAATAAGTGAAAACATGAATTAAATAATTATTGAGCGAATAAGTAAGTGATTGAAAGAATGAGTGAGTGAATACATTAATTAATAGAGTATACTATCCAAGATATTAAAATAAATGTAAATGTGTTAATCGTTTGGTACACGATTGCCAAATTGAGTAACACTAAGACCTAGACAAAGAGAACTGAAGTATAATTGCGGCAATAAATCAATCAATGTGAGTTAACGAAACTGTGAGTGCGAGTCCAGACCTGGACGGATCGCGTGCTAGTGGCCCAGCAACATTTAGCTCCTCATCGAATGAAATCACAATTAAGTGAGATAATTTTCTCTTCCGCTGAAAAGAGTAATAACACAACTGGGCCAATCGTTTTAAAAGCAGACATCAAGCTGTAACAGTTGATGGAATTGATGTCAGCATTTAACAGATGTCGGCTTGTACATAGAGAGAACCGCAGCCGTGATACACAAGAGGGAGGGGGGTGGGGCGGAAGAGAATGAAGTAGAAAACGGACAGACGTAAATTCATCGCTTCTTCAATTACTCCCGGGGCCCAACAAGCTAACCATCAGGCCAACAGCGCACAGACAATGGGGCTCCGCTGGTTCGTGACTCGCCTTCTGACAAATCGCTGCCTTCAGACGATACTGGCTGCGTGCTCACACTACTACACTGCCTAATCCATCTTAGTCATCTCTGCGCAGCAGTGAAGTATTATTATTATTATTATTATTATTATTATTATTGTTGTTGTTAGATTATTATTGTCTCGTGGCCAGAAGATCGTACGAAATGGAAATATGAAAACTATAAATTTATCCTTTGAAGAGGTGGAAAAATTCAAACAACTTGGAGCAATACTAATAAATATAAATGAGACCACCTCTATGGT